>NC_053026.1:33126961-33264170 GCF_003073215.2 Triticum urartu
CAGTTACAAGACCCCAGTCAACTATGCAAAATCATCTACAATTGTATGGGATGTCGGTCACATATACTAGGTGGGTTCATCATGGTGAAGCTTTGAACGTTAATGTTATTGACTACGTGGAAGCAGCAGATCACCATCTTGATCTGCCTGATGCTCAGGTGGAAGAGGAGGAGGAGGAGGTGGTGGCGGAGCCAGTGAGTTCGACCAACATTGAAACAATGCTACGAAATGTTCGTGCATTCCGTGAACTTTCACCTGCAGAAGAAAAGCGGTGGCCCCGCATGTTGGAACAATGCAATGTGGCTGTCACCCCAGGAAATAAGTTGTCAGTATTCTCAGCTACGGTCACCTTTCTTCAGGTGAAGACATCTGAGCGGATGACCAACAAATCATTCGATGCAATGTTGGCTGCTTTCCGCAAAGCTTTCCCAAATGCGTCTGAGCTGCCACACACCTACAGTAAAATGAAGAATTTCCTCCATGCAGTTGGAATTGGATATGATATGATCCATGTTTGTAAGAATAATTGTGTTCTGTTCCGGAAGGATTATGCCAACTTAAGTGAATGCCCGAAATGCAAATCATCAAGATGGAAAGATGGCGATGCTGTGAAGAGGATTCCTCATAATGTTCTGAGACATTTTCCAATTACACCAAGATTGCAGAGGTTGTTTCATGATGCTGAAACAAGAGAGGATGTACTGTGGCATTCTAGGAACCAGGAGTACAGAGATCAGAATGTAATGAGCCATCCATCACATGGTAGTGAGTGGAAAAGCTTCAATCAGAAACAAGAAAAGTTTGCTGCTGACCCGAGAAACATTAGACTTGGCTTAGCTTCAGATGGATTTAACCCATTTGGCCACCAGAGCGCCACGTATAGCATGTGGCTAGTGCTTGTTATCCCTTACAACATGCCTCCAAATATATGCACCAAAGAATCAAACTACATGATGGCCTTGCTCATCCCAGGTCCAAAAAGTCCTGGAAAGGATTTTGATTTGTTCATGGAGCCTCTTGTGGAGGAACTTCAACAGCTATGGAGGGGTGTTCTCACTCGAGACCTCTATAGCAGCCCACCAGCTGATTTCTTTCTGTGTGCTATTATAATTTGGTGCATCCATAATTATCCGGCTTTGGGCACTATGTCAGGGAGAATGACACATGGTTACAATGCATGTGTTCATTGTGATAGGAATCCGCTGTCATACGCAATACTTAGCAAGATCCGTTACATTGGACACCGTCATTTCCTTGCCAAGGACAAGCCGCATCCTAGAAAATACCGAAGACATGTGTTCAATGCAAAACATGAAAACCGTGATGCGCCAAAGAGGCTCACCGCTGATGAGTTACAAGTGGAATTAGAGAAGGTCAGGCATATTACACCAGGAAACCATCCTGGTAATGGTAGCAGGAAAAGGAAGCGTGGCAGGGAAGAAGAGAGATTATTATTTACCCGCAGGGTCCACTTTGTGGGGCTTGGAGTATTGGAAAGATTTGGATCTGCGGCATAATCTTGATGTGATGCACATCGAGAAAAATATATGTGACAGCATTATCGGCACACTTCTTAATATTGAAGGCAAGACGAAAGATACCTTAAAATCTAGGATTGATTTGACACACCTGGGTATCAGACAAGATTTGCAGGTGCAAGATGGAGGTAAACCACGGGATATGGCACCAGCTGTGTACGTCTTGGACAAGGTAAAAAGAAAAGAATTCTGTGAGGTCCTGTCACGTGTGAGATTCCCAGATGGATTTGCTTCCAACCCTGAAAGGAGAGTCGGTGCAGATGAAAAAAAGGTACAAGGGTTGAAAACTCATGATTGCCACATCCTACTTCAAAGGGTTTTACCTGTTATCCTTATAGGATTGGGCCGCCCTGACCTATACAAAGCAGTTGCAGAGTTGGGACAATTCTTCAGGGAACTCTGCAGTAGAAATATCAGGATAGATGCTTTGGAGCGTCTTAGAGACAAGATACCAATTATCCTATGCAACCTTGAGAAGATATATCCTCCAGCCTTCTTTGATGTGATGGTGCATTTGGTTGTTCATCTACCTGATGAGGCACTACTTAGAGGTCCAATACAGTATGGCTGGATGTACCCTATTGAAAGGCGGCTAGGCAT
Source organism: Triticum urartu (assembly GCF_003073215.2). Classification (NCBI taxonomy): domain Eukaryota; kingdom Viridiplantae; phylum Streptophyta; class Magnoliopsida; order Poales; family Poaceae; genus Triticum; species Triticum urartu. The sequence continues at coordinate 33,129,100 of NC_053026.1, forward strand.
TTTCAAGGGTTGTGTTAGAAACAGAGCTAGACCCGAGGGTTCCATTGCAGAGGTCTACATTGCTACAGAAGCTTTGACATTCTGCTCAAAATACATTGAAACAGCTGATCAGCTTAGCAAAGAGGTGGATGAAGACAATCCCGGGCTCAATGTTTTCGATTATTCTATTCGAGTTACAGGGAAGAGTCGACAAGAGGACAAACCTAAAGATTTGGACAAAATGGTTTGGTATGTGTTGAATAACTGTCCTGAGATACTACCTTATATCAAGTAAGTGCTAAGTACTGCAGCTTATACATCGTAATCTACTAAACTTGCAGCACATTCCTATATATTTAGATGTTTGACGCGATCACTATGTTGTGCAGCATCTACAAAAAGGAGTTATTGCCGCAAAATCCAATAAACATTGACAAACTGGTTATGGCGGGATTTGCAAAATGGTTCAAGAGCCATGTAAGCTTTTGAATTGCACTGTCAGTTTTTGTAATATATTGAGTACATAAGATGATCGGCTTATCTATTTTCTAACCATAGCTTAAGAAGATGCGGGAGGATGGGCAGGCAGTTGATGATGCCCTTTACTCACTAGCAATGGGTCCTGATACTCGGGTAAGACATTATGAATCTTGCGTTGTTGGAGATGTGCGCTACAACACCCTTGCACGAGACGAAGGCACGAAGACACAAAACAGTGCCATCATGAGCACGGATACGTATGACAAAGAGACAACTGAAATGTATGCTAACATAACAGACATTGTTCAGTTGCAGTATATCTCCAGTTTCGAGGATCATTGGTGTGTGGTTCTGTTGTGATGTTGTTGGTATAACCTGTTTTCCAGGATCGCAAAACCCATAGCTGATGATTATTTAAAATCCATCAATGTCAAGGCGGCGTACCAGACCAACGAGCCTTTTATTTTGGCAAATCAAGCAACACAGATATTTTTCTTGGAAGACACATTTGCACGTAGCGATGACTGGAGAGTATTGCAAAGGTTTGAGCAGAGGAATTCGTTTAATGAAGTTGCACAACAAGATGATGTTTACACTGCTCCTAATGTACAAGATAACACAGATGTTCCTAATATCTTTGAGAACCATCACGTCAATGACGTCGGCGAAAAGATTGTCTGTCGTGATGTGGACATGCAAGAGTTGATCAAGAAGAAGCCAACATTCGAGGACGTTGAGGACGAAGAAGAAGATGACACCGTGGGGAATTACGATTCAGACTGATACACATGGCGAAGATGTTGATGCTGCTGCAGATGATGATTACATTGTTTTTGTCGTATTTGCCTGTCAGAAGATGTTTTCTTATCTACTATGTGAAATTGTGTTTGCTATGACAACTGAAACCTGATGAACATGGTGTTTAGTATTTTCCTGTGAGAACATCACTTGTTATGTATGTTGATTTGTGTTTGGTATGATGACTAAAACATGATGACATTGTTGTTTAGTTGTATTCATATTTGGCTGTGAAACTTGAATTTGATGACATAGTTTGCTGTTGGACTGCAATTTTCTCAACGTCTTTGAATGAGAACAAAGTTGACCCGACAGGGCCTCTGCTAATTTATTTATTTATTACCAAAAGAGTCTCTACTATTTATTTATTTATGAGCAAAAGGGGATACCCCTGATTTCCGTTAATAGAAATCATTAGATGTTCACAACACTACGCCGAGCCTGCTACACAGGCTTCATTTATTACTAGTTTTAGCAAAGTGTTCATATCATAGCCACTGAATACATCACGAGTGCTACATACACTGCAAATAATCATCCTACAGAGAACATCGATTTTGCCTATTATCTTCACAAGCTCTTTCATCTCCTCATTGCTGTCAAGGTCATTCAGCAGCTGTTGCTTGGCCATGATCAGAGGAACTGCATCTTTAACCTTCTGCTCTACATCTTCCTCTTCTGTCGTTCCTTCAGTTACTTGTACTTGTTCAACACCCCAACCTGCTGGTATTGGGATTCCTCGGCTAACCAAATAATCAATGTAGTTGCACTCCCCCACATCAGCAACTTCCCAGAAATACAAATCACACGAATCTTTCCTTTTCTGCACGAATCAAATTGGAAGCTCATCAACCAAACTATTAAAAAATCAGCAATTGAAAGCAGCAGATCAACACTTAAACATATTATTACCCCATGATTCGGGCATTTGTAGAAGACTCGCCCAGGGTTGAGGATTGTGGTTGAGACGCGACGGATGACTCTGCGTGATTTGCAGCAGTGGCACCACGCCAACGGCAGCGGGTTGCGATGAGCAACCGGCTGCGGTGCGCGTGCCGGCGGGGGTGTGATGAGACCCACAGGCGATGGTATGGGTGGCGACTTGGCGCATATTTGGTTGTTGTGTGCTGAAGAGCAGGTGGACGAGCAGCCAGCGGACATGGTTGCTGCGGCCAGAGCTTCTGATGCTAGGCAGAGTAAGTAGAGAAGAGGAGAACCGAACGTTGGATATGTCAGTTTCATTATTACTTGTAGAGTAGCATAGCACCATATATAGTCATACTCTAGGTTTGGATTCGAAGCAGCTACAGGAGCACGTCTCTCTTTTTTCTAAAACTCAGCAACGTCTCTTTACTGGTACACTAGCTTGTTCTGTACGCCTTCTCAAGTCTTTGATTCCTCCACCTAACATCTGGGACCCACCGGAAGGGCCTCTATATTTCACGAAAAAAACGTGCCCCCCGCTGACAGGTCAGACCCACCAGCTATCTTCGCACGCAATGAAGTGCCTCCTTATTACGCACAAAAAAATGAATACTCCCCCTGCCAGCTGGAACCCAGCATAGTGGGAGGTTGACTTGTGGGCCTACCAAATTGACCGGGACGGAGGGCTTTGTCAACTTAGTCAATATGAACGATTCTAGCTCCAGTTACCGTACGATGTTCATCCAACGGTCATAGTGCTTCTTCAACCTCTGGTCTTCTTGCTCCAGCCGCCCAAACCAGCGCCGGTCGTGCCGCGTGCTCCTGCCTCCCGTGGCCGGCCGTGATACCGCGGAGGCCTCACTGCCCCCTACTACTCCCACGGCTGGCTAGGGCATCCCTCTACTCACCCACACCCCCTATTACTCTGTGGCGACGGCAGCCCCACACCGCAGCCGAACCAGTGAACCCTCGTACTCCTCTTCACGTGGGCATCCACTGCCGCGTCTTCCCCGGTTCCGCGTCGTCCCCTTCCTAGGCCTCGCTGTCGTCCACCGCCTTGGTCCTCTCGGCGCGGCGTGGTCAATGTGGTCAACGACCGACTTCCATCGGAAGAGTACTGTACGTGGAGAGGCTGACAGTTGGGTCCACGGCCGCAACTGGGTCCACAGCCACAACCCAGTTTTTTGTGATTTTCCATGTAAGTCGCTTTGTCATGCCTGTTGGGCTGCAAATATTTCAAAACGAGGAGAGCTTCATTCGGTTGGCCGAGAAAATGGCCTATCAGTAATGAGAAATGAGTCGTACATTTTTAAAACACATCAAACCGGCAATTAGTTTCAAATTTCTTTTTTATCATTTCGAGATTTTAAATTGTATTGATTTTTATGCGTGGACAATTTGATGGATTTTATATTGATATACATTTATTTTTAAAATCAGTTTGAATGTGACTCGAAATTTCGATATTAAAAACAGTTCGGACCGCACCGAAATATGCAAAATTTCATATATATTTTTAACCATGGCTACAATATGGGCTGCAATGCTAACAAAAAAATGTGGGCTCCAAAAAAACCTTAAGAATTAGCAAATGGGTTGTAAATTATTAAGAATAATGGCAGATGGGTTGTATGATGTTTTTCACGGATTTGAGGCTTTTCTAAAAAAAGTTGATGCACAAGCAGTGACTGTTGGATGTCCATCCAACGGCCGTCGTGCTTATTCAATCTCTGCTCTTCCTGCTCCAGGCGCTCAAACAAGCGCCGGCGGTACTGCCTGCTCCCTCCTCCCCACGGCCGGCTATGCTCCCGCGCAGGCCTCACCGCTCCACCGTACTCCCATCGCTGGCCTAGTCATCCCTCTACTCACCACACCTGCTGTTATTCTCCGACGACGGCAGACGAACCAGTAAACCCTCGTATAGTCATACTCCCCTCCGCGTGAGAAACAACTGTCAGAGTCTTCCCTGCCTCCGTGTCGTTCCCTTCCTAGGCCTCGCCATCGTCCACCGCCCTGGTGCTCCTGGCGCAGCATGGTCAACGTGGTCAACGACTGACATGCATCTGAAGTAGACTGTATGTGAAGAGGCTGACAACTGGGTCCACGGCCGCACGCGAGGGAATGCCTCCTTATTACGCGCAAAATAATGATTCCTCCACCTGACATCTGGGACCCACCGAAAGGGCCTTTGTATTTAACGAAAACAACATTACCGCCGCTGACAGCTCGGACCCACCAGCTATATCTTTGCACGCAAGGAAGTGCCTCCTTATTACGCACAAAAAATAAATACTCTCCCTGCTAGCTGGGACCCACAATAGTGGGAGGCTGACTTGTGGGCCAACTAAGTTGACGGGGACGGAGGGCTTTGTAAACTTAGTCAATATGAACGATTCTAGCTCCAGTGACCGTACGATGTCCATCCAACAGTCGTAGTGCTTCTTCAACCTCTGGTCTTCTTGCTCCAGCCGCCCAAACCAGCGCCGGTCGTGCCTCATGTTCCTGCCTCCCGTGGCCGGCTATGATGCCGCGGAGGCCTCACCGCCCCCTACTACTCCCACTGCTGGCCAGGCCATCCCTCTACTCACCCACACCCCCTGTTATTCTGCGGCGACGACAGCCTCACACCGCAGCGAATCAGTGAACCCTCATACTCCTCTATGTGTGGGCATCCACTGTCGTGTCTTCCCCGGCTCCGTGTCGTCCCCTTCCTAGGCCTCGCCGTCGTCCACCGCCCTGGTGCTCTCGGCGCGTCCTGGTCAACGTGGTCAACGATCGACATGCATCTGAAGTGGACTGTACGTGGAGAGGCTGACAGCTGGGTCCATGGCCGCATGCAAGGAAATGCCTCCTTATTACGCGCAAAATAATGATTCCTCCGCCTGACATCTGTGACCCACCGAAACGGCCTCTGTATTTCGCGAAAACAACGTTACCGTCGCTGACAGCTCAGACCCACCAGCTATATCTTCGCACGCAAGGAAGTGCCTCCTTATTACGCACAAAAAATGAATACTCCCCTGCTAGTTGGGACCCAGTATAGTGGCAGGCTGACTTGTGGGCCTACTAATTTGACGGGGACGGAGGGCTTTGTCAACTTAGTCAATATGCACGATTCTAGCTCCAGTGACCGTACGATGTCCATCCAATGGCCGTAGTGCTTCTTCAACCTCTGGCCTTCTTGCTCCAGCCACCCAAACCAGCGCCAGTCGTGCCTCGTGCTCCTGCCTCCCATGGCCGGCTGCGATGCGACGGAGGCCTCACCGCCCCCTACTACTCCCACCGCTAGCCAGGCCATCCCTCTACTCACCCACACCCCCTATTATTCTGCGGCGATGGTAGCCTCACACCGCAGCGAATCAGTGAACCCTCATACTCCTCTACGCGTGGGCATCCACTGCCGCGTCTTCCCCGGCTCCGCGTCGTCCCCTTCCTAGGCCTCGCCGTCGTCCACCGCCCTGGTGCTCTCGGTGCGGCGTGGTCAACGTGGTCAAGGAACGGCTTCCATCGGACGTGGACTGTACGTGGAGAGGTTGACAGCTGGGTCCACGGCCGCATCAAGGAAGTGCCTCCTTATTACGCGCAAAATAATTATTCCTCCACTGACAGCGGGGACCCACCGGACGGGCCACCGTATTTTGCAAAAAAAGTTTCCCCCTTACTGTTGAGACCCACTAGCTACATCTGCGCACGCAAGGAAGTGTGTCCGAGCAAAAAAACGATTCGCCCCCTAACTGCTGGGACGCACCAGCTACATCTTCGCACGCAAGAAAGTGCCTGATAGTCGGGACCCACCTGGTCGAAGCGTACGTAGCGTTGTCATTCTGGTCGCAAACGTGTACGTACATACTGGTCGATGTAGAGGCGCACGTGTCATAGTAGAGGCGCGCACGTAGCATGTACACGTACGTATAGCGGCCAGTGTGCAAGAAAGAAAATACGGCCACGTACGTACATACGGGCGGGGTCTCGAACGCCTACTCGCGCATACGTACGGCCAGGGCTCGTGTACATGGCTGGGTCGGAACGGAGAAACTGCATCGTCGTCGTGTTCATGGGGAGCCAACCGGCTAGGTCGGAACGGAATGCGTCGTCGTGTTCATTGGGAGGGCTTGGACGGAACACCCGATGGAAAGGAGGCCTGGCGTACCGTAGAACGGAGAAAACGGCCTTGTGTTCGACCGACCACGTTCAAAACGGGATCCTGTTTATCGGGAGGGGTCTGGCGTACCGCAAAACGGAGGAAATGGACCTTCTACGGTCGAAACGGGGGTCCTGTTGATCGGGAGGGGTGTGGCTTATCACAAAACGGAGGAAACGGACTTGTATTGGAGCGCTATGGTCGAAACGGGGGTCATGTTCATCGGGAGGGGTGTGGCGTACCGCAAAACGGGACTCCACGGGATACTGTTCATCTCCACCATCGACCCCCTCCAACCTCCACGGGCTACTGTTCATCCACCGTCGACCTCCTCCAGCCTCCACCTGCGACTGTTCATCCACGGGCTCCTGTTCATCCTGCCTCCACCGCGCGCTACTCCACCGGCTACTGTTCAACCAGCCCTCTCCACGGGCTCCTGTTCAACCACCCCTCCACGGGCTACTGTTCATCCAGCCATCCACCGTCTACTGTTCATCCAGCCCTCCACGGGGTGGTCCTGTTCATCCGCCCTCCACCGGGTCCTTTTCATCCAGCCCCAACCGGCTCGATCGATCGGGGTCCTGTTCATTCAGAGGCAACACCACGGGGTCCTATTCATCCACCCCCACCGGGAACTGTTCATCCAACCCCCCCCCCAGCAACGCTCACTGTTCATCCAGAGGTAGCATTGATCGGCTTCAGTTAGCATCAGTAGCGAAGGAATCGCTCGATCGGGTTCAGTTAACAGTCATCAATCGATCGCTCGGGTTCAGTAACGCGACGCGTAGCCTGCAGTGCAATCGCTCGGGTTCAGTAGGCGAACGCCTCGCTCGGGTTCAGTTAGAGCCCAACGCCTCGCACCCACGCGTGTGCGTGTACAAGAGAAACGCGCAAACCTCCATGCATCGCTCGGCCCCGGTCACCCACCATAACCGGGAACACCCCGACATTTTCCTCGCCCTCGCTTCTACCACGGTTTTTTTCCGTCATGGACGGCCCAAATAATGTCATACAGCTGCGTCTCCGGCCCGCCCAGGACGAAAAGCCCATTTTCTGTCATGATTTTTTATCATAGAAGTAGGACCCCACCACATCTATGATGATACCGGGTTTTGTCACAATTATCGTCATAGAAGTGTCATAAGTATGACAGAAAAAAATTTCGTTCGGCCCAAAATGTCATGGATGTGTCCTTTTTTTTAGTGTACTTTAGAGACATGCATGCCCATGACACGTTCAGGTGGATTTGGAAATCAAGGGCCACTATGAAAATCAAAGTCTTCGGTTGGCTTCTACTGGTTGACCGGTTAAACACTCGAAATATGCTTAAAAGAAGGCACTATAATATCGGAGAGGGTCATGGGTGTCTTCTATGTGACTCAACCGATGAGGAAACGTTGGAACATCTATTTTTTGAGTGTCAATTCAGTACTCAATGCTGGGCCGCCCTCCACATTTCCTGGACAAGGGGGCGACAACATTTCAAAGAATATCAGAGGCCAAACTTAGTTGGAACCGACCCCTCTTCATGGAAACTTTTCTGCTCGCGGCTTGGAGTATTTGGAAGGAGAGGAATAACAAGCACTTCAGGAAAATTGTCCCCTCAAAGGAATCATGTGGCTTAGAAGATTCAAGGAAGATTTCTCCCTCCTCACTCATAGGGTGAAGGAGAAGCATAAAAACTCTATCCCCTCTATCTTAGCCTCAATAGTATAGTCCTCTTTCCCACCCCACCTCATGGGGATGTAAAAACTCTTTGTAAATTATGACTCATTCTTTAATTTAATTCACAGTAGGAGGTTCTCAAGTAAAAATTTGATCATTCGTATCACATGCAAAATATGGGCTGAACAAATGATCAAATGATTGTGGCGTTTCCAGGATGTAAATCATATGTAAAAACAGGGATAACTGAATGATTATTGATATGTTGGATTTGTTTTGAGGATCGGTTGATTTCGATGCGAGGTGATGATGTTATGTATGATAGTCTGTCAATCCCCTGATGTCACAAGGTGAAGACACGCATACATCCCGACAGGCTCTGATCGCATCTCAGTCCCACTTTCTGATTCCCTCCAATGTGCTTTTTGTAGTGCATTTCATCAATCCAATAATAAATGCTCCATCGTGTTTCAGCGGGTAAAGGCTTTGCCGAGAAGGAAATAATGTTTTGATCACATTCGATAAACAAATATTGGGACTGTCAAAACCAATCTGAACAGCTTGCATTCCAGTATCAGAAGGATTACTGACAATGTTTGTGGGTACAAATTGGCTTAGGCGTCTTTTTAGTTGTTGTGGAATTGCGCCGAAATTTGTACGATAGTTTATCTATTACATTGGTTGCCATGGTGAACATGAACCATGCTTGTCTCCAATGAATCGTCTGTGTGCCTTTTTGTCTTCAATAAAAAACATCACACTGGATCACATGCAAAATTGACTGTTTCAACTCTCACTACTCCTAGCTTTCTCTTAATCCAAGAATAGCCAACTTGCTCGGATGCACAGCGAGATTTCTGTTTTAGAGCAGTATAATTGCTTCGTATGGTAGGGCCTACTTGTCAATGACCCGTTACTAGTCTTGTTTGTGCTATCTGTGCATTACATGGTTATGCCTAGCCTACATGTTGGAATTACTGTCAGATTTTGAAGTGGCAAAAATTTATGTGGCTTTATGAGGTTTTAACAACTAAAAACAATTTTCTCATACCTGCAAGTGTTCCTTCACATGACTTTTGTTAGTTTGTCTTGGTTGGAATCCCCATGTCAGTCCCTTCCTACAATGTGTGCGATTTTCTGTGGGTCTTTGAGGGATTCTCTCTGACTTAGCTTGTTCTTGTAGTACTCCCTCCATTCCTAAATATAAGTCTTTTTAGAGATTTCACTACAAACTACATACGGATGTGTATATACATATTTTAGAGTGTAGATTAACTCAGTTTGCTCACTATGTAGTCCATAGTGGAATCTCTAAAAAGACTTCTATTTAGGAGCGGAGGGAGTATTTATTAAAATTAGGATCTGTCTAGAACACATCTAGATGTTTCCTAGTTATTGCACATCTAAGTAACTCAAAGCAAGAATAAAATAAAATAGGAAGGGAGAAAATAAAATATCACATGATTCTTCACCTAAAATCAATGGCATGGAATTTAGATGTGCTATACTTATGGCACATCTAGATGTGCTTTAGCAAAACCATTAGAATTAATCTAACTGTCCCTAATGGTCCTTCTTTGGTAGCTACAAGCATATTGGGCCATTAAACAGTTTCCTGGCACTGATCGGATCCTGGGACTTAATGCCTCTCTGATATATTTGTAGATGTTTTGCTGCTGGGAAATTTATGGCAGTGATGATAAATTTAAGGCTTGTTTCTCAAAACATTTTTTGTCTTTTACCTTGCCAGGCTTGAGAGCTGATGCTGCTTATTCCTTCCTTGCATTATGCGTCCATGCTGTCATTCCATAACTCTGAGGACAAATTTATCAGATTTTGAGTGTTAGCTCATGTTGAACAACACTTTTTGTGCAGAATCATGTGACTCGGTCTCCTTGATGATCCAATCCCTCTGTTATATTTCACCGGGCTTGAATTTTCCAAAAGGGCTATACTTTATGGAATCTGCTTTGCCTACTGTAATTGCCCGTTCTTATCGTTGTATGTTTGATGGTTTTAAGTTCCTTTTCTCTTAAGGTCAGTCAGTTCTGCGAGTCCAGTGATGGCACATCTTTGAGAACTGAGTTTACTTAGTTAATGAACATCATAAGCATAATCCCTGAGGACCGCCGATTCGATCTTCTATTGTTCCTGGTCTACCCATGATCTTCTATTGTTCCTTGATGTTCTTTCTTCACTTTTGTTGTACTATCCTTTTGCTTGATGTAGATGTATTTGTCTAGAATGCATTCTCTGATAGCTCGACCATCATTCACCATGGTACTTTCCTTGTTCTGAAATTCTCTATTTGGAAGAAGTGGAGACCTGAACTGAGGATGGTCAGTTTAATTTTTTTTCCTAGGGTGTTTTCTTTCATATGGATCGAAGAGTGTTGTTCTTTTTTTTCTTTTCTATTTGTGTTTTGCTATTTGGCAGCCTTCTCTGAAAAATACCAATCTGTTGATACAAATATACAAATGTTCTGAGGTTGCTCTTGGGAAATTTACTTGTTTTTTACTATCTTGTTCTCTGGAGGCAACCTAAACACCTTCCAATGATGACCAAACTAAATACTTTCGTTCTTCTGATGCGCCACCTCATGGCGTGGTGCGGAAGCAATTTGGAGACTTGAACTGAGGAAATTTTTTATTATGTCTTCTTTCCGCCCCAAAACAATGTTGTTTATATCATGTTTTCCTCTTATAGTTGGCAACGCGAAAATGTTGTGTTTATTATATCAAATCGTGTTGTGTTACCTGTCTTCTGGCACATTTATTAACACAAGAATATAAGAATATGCCCATATTTTGCCTAGTCTATGATTTTATTTTTGTTTTTTAATACTTCCAAAATTCTTTAGATATGTAGTCTGATATTCTGTTTGTTCTTGATTCTGTTATTTACCATGTATATTTTCTTTTGTGTATCATCGAGTAAAATATGGCTGGACAGTGATGAAATACACAAACAAAACACACCATCTTTCGGGACTGATTGGTGCACTCTGTGTGCCATGCTGTGGAAATGTGTGATTCTGATGTCCACCTACCATATTTTCTCCAAAATACAACTTTTATGTTCTGTGATTCTGATGTGGTATATGTTCAAATTTTAGAGATTGATATGCCCATTGACGCCTTTCTTGGTATTTTGATTTTGACAACCATGATGAGCCAATTTTACAGTTACAGACCTGTGATGACTCCTGTGGAAATGATCACATGGTCAAAGAACATCTAAGGGACTGAGTTGTCTTTGTATTTTGGATCTTTGCTGTCAGTAGTTTATTTGTTGCTGCATTATTTTTTCGTATGCTTCTCTTCATCATATTTGTGCCTTTTAAACTTATCCATATGGTTCTTGGACAATGAGAAAATGTTAGGCAGAAAGCAAATGTTCCTCTCGCTATCCAGTGTGGAATTTCTTGTGATGTGATTGGACGTTGCTATCTCTTTTGATGAATTTGATTGGACTTTGTATCGTTTTCCAATTCGAACAACCTGAACAGATATAAATTAGAATGACAATCATACAAGCGTTTGACAAAAGCACCCTATCCAGAGAATGGACTACGTGGTGGTGGAGGAAGGTCCAAAGGAAAGAGATGGTTTACTTACCACCATTTGTTGTTGCTCTAGAGTCAAATGGTCTAATCAAAATATCCCGTTGCAGATGTTTTTCTTAAAAAAATTGAGCCGTACTGCTGGCAACTGATGATTAGATAGCATTAATGTGCTCTATTTGTCTGTCTCTTCTTTTATCCCCTTGAATTTATTTATCTTCCTGTGCAAACCAAGGGTGGCAAATGATGTGAAATATGCTATGCTATACACTGAATCTTTGATATGTTTACAAAACTCCGCTTATTATCTGACGCCACCCATGAGTTTGAACTTTCAACCCAGTTTTTGAAGAGCTTAGCTGCGTAATTTTTGTACAATGCCATGACGCTGGTAGTATCGTGTTTTCTTGATGCTTTATTATGAATGTTCCTCCGGGTTTGATGGTTTTCTCATTGATCTGATGTTTAAAATTGTCCAATGATGATCAAACTAAATACTTTTGTTCTTCTGATGTGCCATCTGATGGCTCGGTGCCGAAGCAATTTGGAGACCTGAACTGCGGATATATTTGATCATATTGTTCATCCCCCAGAACTGGATTTTGTGCTTTTTATGCTTGATTACTGAACAAAAGTTTTATGTTTGTTGCTTCACAACTGGAAGAATGGCCTGTTGTTAACAGTTTGGTCATCCTGTAGAGAGAAGCATAGATGAACGAAAACACCAGCCAGCATTAAACAACACGGTGCTTTATCAAACTGCGTCGTGTTACCTGTCTTCTGGCACATTTTGTAACATTAGAAAATGTCCAAATTTCCGGTGATGTTTTATTTCCGAGCTTCTTATAGTTTGGGTGGATATGCTATGTCTAAACATTGGCTTCCAACATTTAGATGGAAGTGAGGATCCTTTCCCCAGCTGATCGACTATGATTATATTGTGCGCAAATGTAATCCTTTATCAGAGGATTCCAAGCCATAAATCTGATCCATCTCACCGAACATTCTCTAGCCCTCTTTTTCTGTTGTATTTTTCCTTTGTTTATCTGTTCTGATTTGTAAACTTAATGGTAGTGAGGATTCCCTGAATGGTGGATTACACTATGCGCAACTGTAATCCCATAGGATCCATCTTTGTTTATGTTTGCCACCCTGTTTTTTTTCGTTTATCGGAAATTGAATATTGAATGGATGTGAGGATCCTTTCCCCAAATGATCGACTATGATTATACTGTGCGCACATGTAATCCTCATTAGAGGGTTCCAAGCCAGAAATCTGATCCATAAATTTCTGCTTACATGGTCCTATTTGTGTATTTTGCTTTTGTGTTATTTTGTGCAATATGTTTTGAGGGTTAGTCGTTCAACATCTGATTTTACTTAGAATGGAGATGTTTCTAGCAAATGAGGACTCTTCTGCTTATTCTCACACACTTGATGTTTCAAAATTCCGCTTTTTAAAATTGAAGCTCAGCCTGTCAGAAATCCATAGCCCACTGAATCTTAGTAGTGACTAGTGACTCTTCCTCTTGTGTGATGTTTTTTGATGGGCTGGTCAAATGGTGCTAAAACAAGATATTCCTGGGATTTTCTTTGAGGAATACAAAATCGAGCTTTTTAAAACTGATGGTTGGCCTGTGAGCCTGTCTAATGTTTTCTTTCTTCTATACACTTGTCCCTTCTAGTAGCCAATGCTAGAGATGTATTCTAAGTTTAGTCCTCGTGGTTATTCTGATTCATATGACGTTTTGAAATCGAGCTTTTTATAATAGATGAACCGACCAGTATCAAACTTTATTTACCTTGCAGTATTGGCTGCTGATATATGTTGATACGTGCTCAGCTGAAGATCTTCCTCCCCAAGCTGACACTGCTGCCTCGTCTTCCCCAGCACTGAAAGAGGTTCAGTTGAAGGTTCTTGCCTTCTGTTAGCTATTGCAGCAGATTTGTGAGTTGTAGAGAAATTGAGGCACCGTCATTTACCATAGGTTTTAACTTGTAAGTTCATATCCCCCCTGCAGAGTGTTAAAAAACATGTAAATTTAAATACTAGTTTTGAATTCAGTTTGTTCAGTGAAAGATCAATGTATTTCGTGTGCATTGGCCATCTTGCAATGCTGGCATTTTGCTGTGGGATCTTTGTCTGGTGATTGATCAGGGTACAACACTTAGATTATCATGTTGTTGTGCAGAGGAAACAGAGTAAAGAAAATCCAAGTTTTGCATGGTTTGATGTTGCTTCAAATTTGGGCTGGTACAAATCTTTCCTCACAGAGAAACAAAGAGCATTCATGCATGCATCTTACTCCACCCCAAATCCCAAAACGACGCACGTTTAGTCAGGGCAACCTTGCTGAGAATGCTTTCCAGGATAGACTCAGGATCTGCCGTGTCTTCTAATTTCTCTGTTTCTCTCTGGATATTGGGTGAATCTACATGTCAAGCAAAGATTACAGATTGATAGTAAATGGATCAAATTTGTGATTAAATGTGTCAAACACCTAGATCTACTAGATTGTTACAAATCATTCTGCACAGAGAAACAATTCATGCATGCATCTTGCTACACCCCAAATCCCGTCAGATATTACACTTCTGCTGGGTTTGGAACAACTCTCAGGTGTACACTTCTGTAACTGCGTACCGCTCCCAACTCATTGGTTCTGTCGCCCTCTTCAGATTTGACAAGCCTAGGTCGAGCTTGGCGGTGCGTGGAATTCCCCAAAATGGCGCCTGCAACCTCTGTGACCAATGCCCTCGCGCTATCTCTGTCTGGCTACTTGTTGCAGATTGGTCTGATAATCCAGCTGCACTTACCACTCACGCACAAGAGGCTATCTCTATCAGAGAGTGGTGGAATGAGATGAACGCACTTGCATAATGGACAGAAAGGTTGTTGCTGCACAAATCTACGCCTACGCAGCCAACTCTAGCTGATCCCTTAAAAATAGAGAAGGAAAACAGACAGAGTAAACTTTAATGAACTATATTTACTCCGCTAAATTTTGTCGGTTCTAGCCGATCTCCTATATTTAACAGAGTAAAAATCAAATTTAAAATATAAATGAACAAAGATTCGATAAACCGCCGAAGCATAGTCTAATTTGACACATAATTTACATCTTAAACCACCGAAGCATAGTCTCAAACCTCAATCTTCGGACTTGTAGAGGGCGAGCTACTCCACCCGCGAAATCCCACCACCCACGGGGTCCGGCCCTGTGCCATCGTCGCCACAGTCAGGGAAGATCCTCGTCGGCGCCGCCGTCCTCCTTGCCGCTTGAGACGTCGATGACCACCCCCCCTCCCCCTTCCGTTGCGCGTTCCCTGAAGATCTTGTGCTCCACCTCCACGAGCTCGGGTACTGGCGGCGAAGGTCCGCCATGTACTCCTCGTTGACGGTTCTGCCGTGATCCGCTCCCTCGCCTCCCGGTCCTCCCTATCCAGCAACGCACTCACTAGCCCTGGCGGCGGCCCCTTGCCCCACGAGAACTTGAGTCGAGGACGCGCCAGCGGTTCGCTCGTGGCGGCGCGGATCCGCGCTGCGGATGGGTGTCGGGGACCGGCGGCCATGAGATCCGGCCATTGGGGAGGAGGGGGGCGAGGTTGTTGCCGACAGCATGGAGGAGGGAGGAGGAGAGGCAGAGGAGGGTGGTGGTATTTACTCCGCCGACTAGCGGTGGAGTTAATATAGACGCGGATAAGCGATGGAGAAAAAATTATCCTCTATGGGTTTTAGGGGTTCGGCTAGGTCCTGATTAGAGGAGTATAATCAGATTTTTACTCCTCTAACCGGTTATAGGGGATCGGCTAGAGTTGGTCTAAGAAGAGTAAATCGATGTCATGGATGCGTGCAATAAATTAGGAGCAATTAATTCAAGAGATCAAATGCAATTGATGTCGCTTGAATTTGGGCCGTTGGATTTGGTGACAGACCACGAAAGTCAAATGGACTCTTCGATACGATTAAATGCATTAGATCGTAGGGCGATGGTTGTCTTGTGCACACTAAATTTAATGGCTTAATAGAATTACAACCGGCGCTTTTATAAGCAACAATAAGTATAAATGTAAATGTAAATAAATAATACAGAAATATACTATTTATTAACATAAATTGAGTGGGGGGGATGACAGCCGTGAGATTGAAATTGGATGGCTGATACTGGGGGGATGACAGCCGTGAGATTGAACTTGGATGGCTGATATCGCTGCTACCAAGGTGAGTGCAGAGGACATGGAGATAGCGTGGCGCCGCCGCCACCGTCGCCCTCCCTCGCAAACTTGGCAACAGGGAGAATCACAGACAAACCGTAATCGCCAAGGAAGACAACCGCCACCGGTCTCAACATATATATAGGGATAGGGCATACATACATAGCAACGCAGGTCCGCAGGCAGGGAAGCAACATACGGAGTAGCACACAACTTCTTCAGGATCTTCGTCTTCTCCATCTCCGGCGGCGGCGGCGGGTACGTATCTCTTCCTACTTACCCCGCTCCTCTCCTTGTACTCACATATGCATATGCTCTCCGATAAATCCGCTGAGGAACACATGGACTGGCTGGTATTCTGGGCGAGCAGAGAGAGCATGCCAAACTCGTGCACACCGAGTTGGACTTCGAGTGAATCTGATGATATTCAGTTTGGGTTTAGAAAAAAAAAACCGAATCACTTTCATGGTGATTAATCTGATGGACATGTAGTAATCTATTGTGTTTTGCTTTGTTATGACATTTTTACTCCCTGTAGCGAGTGCTCCAAATCATTCAGTTTCTTGCAAACTTTGCAGGGATGAAGAAATCAGTGTGTTCAAATTTGTTTTTTTTTTACGAAAAGAAATCAGTGTGTTCATTTATTTATTTCGGTGTTTTTGCGAAAACAATCAGTGTGCTCATTGAATATCCAGAATTAATTCCAGATTCGCAACTTGAAAAATCAAATCTCAATCGATGATGAAGAAATAAGTGTGTTCATTGATCATGCTTCATGCATGTGTATCCAGAATAAATTCCAACCTCTCAACTGATTGATGCCTGCAGGTGGTTGAAGGCAGCCCCCCTTCTGAACCGAATCGCGTGCTCTCCATCAAAAAAGGCTTCTCAAGATGTTCATCGTAGAAGACAAGGGCAGTGCCATTGCTCTCATGTGTGCCGCCCTCCTCTTCTTGGGCACATGGCCAGCATTGCTCACCCTCTTGGAGCGCAGGGGGCGGCTGCCGCAGCACACGTACCTCGATTACTCGATCACCAACCTCCTCGCCGCGGTCCTCATTGCGCTCACCTTGGGCCAGCTTGGGGAGACCAAGCAAGACATGCCCAATTTCTTCACCCAGCTCAGTCAGGTTAGCTTAGCTTTCATTTATTTCCAGGAAATAAATAATCATTCATTTATTTATTTATGCAACAACTTCCTGATGATACAGATAATTTTTCATTCGGTTTGCTGACTCTGAATGTTTTTTTATGAAGGATAACTGGCCTTCGGTGCTGTTTGCAATGGCAGGGGGCCTTGTGCTCAGTATTGGGAACCTTTCTACACAATATGCTTGGGCATATGTGGGTCTCTCGGTTACTGAGGTTATCTGCGCAAGCATGGTTGTTGTAATAGGTAAGTTTGTAAACATTCTTATTGTTTTTTCTGCTTATGTTTCTGATGATACACGTGACGTTAGCACTAGTTGGTTTAAGTTAGTCTTTTGCGCAATAACACTGGTTATCTGACAGTTCAATGGTAGGCAGGTCATTTAATTAAAAACAGCTCAAGATATGAACAGATTTGAAGATACGAGTATGGCTGATATCTGAAAAAGAACATTTCCGGTTAACTAAGCCGATGCACAAAATTACCTGTTGGCTCTGCTATTATCCTGTGTCCTCTTTTAACGGGTGTACGGCTGATATCTGAAAAAAGAATTCCACACATTTTTAACGGGTGTTGTATTTTCAGGCACAACACTGAATTATTTCCTGGACAACCGCATCAACAGGGCAGATATTCTTTTCACTGGAGTGGCTTGCTTCCTTGTTGCAGTCATCCTTGGGACTGCTGTACACGCTTCCAATGCAGCTGATAATGAAGAGAAACTAAGTGAATCCAAAAATGGCTACAACCTTGGGTAACATCTCACTTTCTTGCACATTTTTTCCGTCAGACCGAGTCAAATTATATCAGCTACATGCATTAGGCGTCAATATTTGGTAAACCATTTTACGTCTTTATGGTTGCTTCTCTGACCATTATTATAATGTCTAATTCAACAGGACAAATGGAGGTATGGAGCCAAGCAAACAAGGTATACATGATGCACTAGAGGTGGACATAGAGAATGGAGCTTGTGCAGAAGAGGTCACCAGAGCTGAAGCAGGAACTGCAGAGTACCTGATTGAGCTCGAAGGCCGGCGTTCGGTTAAGGTAAAATCGTACTAATTCTGTCACAAGTCATTTTATTTCAGAGAGCAAAAAAAATCAGATAGTATTGGATGGATTTTTGCAACACCAATGAAGTGAACTGATCTAATCAAACTTGTTCATCATTTTCCAGGTGTTTGGATCGAGCACCCTCAAGGGGCTTGGGCTGGTTTTCTTTGCCGGGGTGTGCCTCTCACTCTTCTCCCCGGCACTCAACCTCGCCACCAATGACCAGTGGCACACCCTGAAAGGCGGCGTCCCGCATCTGGTTGTGTACACCGCCTTCTTCTACTTCTCCATGTCGTGTTTTGTCATCGGTGTCGGGCTCAACATCTTGTTCCTCTACCGCCCGATGGCCGGCGTGCCAAAGTCGTCCTTCAAGGCCTATCTGAGTGACTGGGAAGGCAGGCAATGGGCTCTCCTCGCCGGCTTGCTTTGTGGTTTCGGCAATGGCTTCCAGTTCATGGGTGGTCAGGCTGCTGGTTATGCTGCTGCTGATGCTGTTGAGGTCTGTTTGCTCAATCAATCTCTGCTCCTTCTTTCTTATATGCATGCTCGCATCCAGCACAGTAAAAAAAAAGCATGTTTGCATTCTGTGTGATTCAATCAAGATGTTAAAATAATATTGGATCTCTAAAGAGTATCTTATCTGTGGTAGATATAATTTTTAACTTTTAAATAAGATGTTAGCAACTTTCAAGAAGGATATTCAGAGAGAAGAGGACACTTGTCTGCACCTATGAATATGAATCTAACTGTTTCTGCATTGCTGTTCAACATCAGGCATTGCCACTTGTGAGCACATTCTGGGGCATCGTGCTTTTCGGGGAGTACCGCAAGTCGTCGAAGAAAACGTACACTCTCCTCGTGTTGATGCTGCTCATGTTCGTCGCGGCTGTAGCAACGCTCATGGCTTCAGCAGGTCGCAGGGCCACAAAGTGATCATTCTGGGGCATCTTGCTATTCCGGATCATGGAATAGCGAAAGTTCGCTCTGCTCGTCGAGTTCATGCTGCTAATGTTGGCCGCCGGCTGTGGGCCTGTGGTCAAAGCCGGACAAAGTGATCGGCTGTCCCATACTTTCATCTCTTCTTCTAGTTTGGGACTCCTCCTGCCACAAGGCATAGGAATGATTGGATGAAGTAAGAATGGAAGGCAAGTGACATTGATCCAACTGGGAAGCAGGCCATGCCATGACAAAGTAGATTTTATTCCTGATGTTTTGATCTGAATGGAGTCGTTAGATGTAGCCGTACATAATCTGAAACAAGAGATCTTGTAGTTGAAAGAGAGTTTGTAGGAATTTCGGAGGATCGGAATCATAGAAAATACTTTCTGGAATCCATTTTGTATTGCAAAATTCCAATGAGTCCAACTTGATGGAAACTCTTGTATCAAATGTTTTGTCTTTTCAGTTATTATATAAGATTTCGTCCTCTTCACATCAAGCAAGATGAAATCATTTTGAGTGAAAAAAATTCTCCAGGGAAAATGGTTGTGATTGAAAGTCTTGTTAATAAGGGTAATGCAATGAAATATACTCCCTCCGTCCAAAAATTTTTATTTTAGATTTGTCTAGATATGGATGTATCTAATACTAAAACGTGACTTGATACATCCGTATTCAGACAAATCTAAGACAAGAATTTTTGGAACGGAGGGAGTGGTTTATTTGCAGCAAATACAAATGCTCAGAAAAATACGCCTCCATCATCTAGCGATAATGTTGTGTAGAAAACCCTAATCTAACTTTACCTATTTCACGGGGGCCCCTATGTCGTTGAACTTTTGTCTTAACCAGACCAATCAACCTGTGGTTGCACCTACATGCTCTAGTTCTATTATGAGTGCTTCCAATTTGTCACAACACCCTTTAGTCTTCTATTGAATTATGATTGGGCGCCCACACCACAAGGTGCACCCTAGCTAGTACACATGTTGCTCATATGCTATCACCAAGCATCTTTATCTACCTCGGACCCAATTTTAGCCAAATTAAGGGGGGATTTGCATAAGATGTTTGAAGAAATTTCGAAAACAAGCTAAAAGTAAGGAGCCATGTGTAAAAAAGCTTCATGTTGAACGCTTCAATGCAGTTTTGTACCTTCAAGGTTATAAAGTTCCTGATTTTACTGAATTTAGTGGTAATGGTATGAAAATAACTTGGAAACACATTAGTCAAGCACAGTTGGGTGCAACAGGTTTCATTAATGAATAGAAAGTACATTTATTTTCTATATCTTTAACTAGCATCACATTTTCATGGTTTGTTGTTTACCCATGGCTCTATTTACCTATGGTCGCAACTACAAGAAAAAAAATTCATGATCACCTTTATAGTGACGCTAATGCGCTTAAATTGTCACATCTTACATCAATTAATCGGAATACATGATGAATCGGTCACCGATCACAAAACAACTTCCGTTTGGTTATTAATTTGAAATGTTTGGTTATTAACTTAAACTCTTTGATCAATCTTTGGCTGGCAAAGCGAAAGCTTGGGTATTAATTTAATATGTAGGTATATACCTTTCATGCTTGGAAAAAAGTTATCTAGGCTATCTAGTGTAGAAATCCTATGGAGCCACATGTATGATATGTGAGACAAAAACTAGGTGAAGTCTTATCAAAGCCTACAAAGGTACCATACTTTATGCTTTACTAGATAATTATCCTCAACATAATTTACTACCTTGGTTTGAATTACACATCTTCTATGGAGGACTAGATGATCAATCTAAGCAATGTAGATTTTAAATTCGGAGAAGCCTTTAGGAATATATTGTTGCCCCACGCACTAATTGTGTTGGCCTCATGCGCAACTATTTCATTGGACTCCTTGCACAAACCAAAACCATGAACCGTCTCTGAACCCCAACACCACAGAGGTAGTCGTCGGAGAGAGAGGAAAAGTACCTCCTTCATCATCATAGTCGGGAGGGCATCATCGTTGTCAGAGCTTTGTGAGACAAGGTCTGCCGCACGCGCCAACACACATAAACTACCTATATGCTTTTAACAGTTATCATCTCCGCACTTGGCTACCCAACATTTACCGTAGGCACGAAACTGGTACACTAGTGGTATGTTCTTCCCGGTCCTCTCGTACTAGGGAAAGGTCATGTTAGTCAGGCGTCATCCTCGTGCCATCCAGACCTCATAACCAGCGCCGCCCATCGACAAAATCGAGAATGACCAGTCATGCCGTCCTTGCGCCTCTTTCCATGCCTCATGCTAACTATCTTATTCCACGAGCCATCACCACCACCATGAGCAGCAACCATCGGACATCCACGAACACAAAACACACTGCTCCTCAACCACGATTATGAAGGCAATACATATGAAGACTCTAAGTTTACGCACCATCTCGACAGATTTGCTTCATAAGCATTTGGAGGCTGTTAATATGATGATTTTGCTAGAGTTGCTCTTAAAAGACAGCGCGAGATGAGGGTGAAGCCAGACGAAAGAGTTGAAGATGGAGAAGCCTGGTATTGCAAAATCGTACTACTACTGGACACCGTAGCAAAAAGGCTATGTGGGCTACCCTGACGCTGTGACCCCACACAGCTTGCTCCGGCCCATCCATCGTCGGCCAGTGACCTGCCGCCCGCCGCCGCCCGCCGGCGGCACCATCCGGCGGGCCATTGCCAATCGCCTTCCTAACCACCAAACCCATTTCCTCCCGCGCACGCGAGCGGCCGCCATGGCCGGGCATCTAGCCAAAAACCCATTTCTCCTCCTCCTCAAACCTCGCCGCCTGTGCACCACCGCCGCATCCTCCTCGGCCGCCGCGGGAGAACTCGCCCCCGCGCCCGTCGTCAAGGAGATACCCCACGATGATGACCTCGCGGAGGAGTCGCGCAGCCGCCTCGTGCGCGACACCTGCAAGCTGCTCGAGCTCCGCGGCTCGTGGACCCCGAAGCTGGAGGCGCAGCTCCGGCACCTGCTCCGGGTGCTCTCCCCGCCGCAGGTCCGCGCCGTGCTCCGCGCCCAGGCGCAGACGGACGCCCGCGCCGCGTTCGAGTTCTTCCGCTGGGCCGACCGCCAGTGGCGCTACCGGCACGCCCCGGAGGTGTTCGACGAAATGCTGAGCCTCCTCAGCCGCACCAGGCTCCACGACCCCGCCCGGCGCGTCATGCGCCTCATGATTCGTCGCCGCATGAGGCGCGGGACGCAGCAGTTCGCGCACCTCATGCTCTCGTACAGCCGTGCGGGGAAGCTCCGCTCTGCCATGCGCGTGCTCCAACTCATGCAGAAGGACGGGTGTGCGCCTGACATATTGATATGCAATGTGGCGGTGAATGCGCTTGTCTTTGCCGGGCGCATTGACAAGGCGCTTGAGTTTAGCGACCGGATGCGACGTGTTGGGGTCGAGCCGGATGTAGTCACATACAATTGCCTTATCAAGGGGTTATGTAGCGTGCGGAGGGTTGTTGAGGCACTAGAGATGATTGATGTGATGCTGCAAAATGGGTGCCCACCTGATAAGATTACCTATTATACAGTGATGGGCTTCTTGTGCAAGGAGAAGAGGGTGGCAGAGGTGCGGGGTTTGCTTGGGAGGATGATGAATGATGCGGGTCTATTTCCAGATCAGGTCACGTATAACATGCTCATCCATGTGCTTGCAAAGCATGGGCATGCAGATGAGGCGTTGGAATTCTTGAGGGAGTCAGAGGGGAAAAGGTTCCGTGTCGATGAGGTTGGATATAGTGCAGTTGTGCACTCTTTCTGCTTGAATGGGAGGATGGCCGAGGCAAAGGGGGTTGTAGGTGAGATGATCTCAAAAGAATGTCACCCTGACGTTGTGACATATAGCGCAGTTGTTGATGGGTTCTGCCGGATCGGGGAAATTGATCAAGCAAGAAAGATGATGAAGCATATGTATAAGAATGGCTGCAAGCCAAACATAGTCACACATACTGCACTGTTAAATGGTCTCTGCAAAGCTGGGAAAACTTCAGAGGCTTGGGAATTGCTAAACAACAGTGGAGAGGAGTGGTGGACTCCAAGTGATATCACATACAGTGTTGTGATGCATGGGTTTAGAAGAGAAGGGAAACTAAAGGAATCATGTGATGTCGTTGCCCAGATGTTGCAGAAGGGTTTCTTTCCCACTACTGTGGAGATTAACTTACTGATCCATGCGTTATGTAAGGAAGGAAAGCCGGCAGAGGCCAAAGACTTCATGGAGCAGTGCCAAAGCAAAGGTTGTACCATTAATGTTATTAACTTCACTACTGTAATTCATGGATTTTCTCGGCAGGGGGATTTGGAATCAGCGCTGTCTTTGTTGGATGACTTGTATCTCAGTAACAGGCATCCAGATGTTGTAACTTATACTGTTGTTGTCAATGCTTTGGGAAAGAAAGGTCGACTGAAAGAAGCGACAGAGCTTGTGAAGAAAATGCTTAATAGAGGAATTGTCCCTACACTCGTTACATACAGGACAGTGATACATAGATACTGTGAGAAGGGTACAGTGGAAGAATTACTCGATCTGCTGGATAAGATGTTAGCGAGACAAGAGCTTAAGAGTGTATACAATCAGGTCATTGAGAAGCTATGTGCATTAGGTAAAATAAATGAAGCTTACAGTCTCCTCAGCAAGGTACTGAGAACTGCCTCACAGAGAGATGCTCAGACATGCCACATTCTGATGGAGAGTTTTCTTAATAGAGGTCTCGCAGTTCAGTCATACAATGTGGCGTGCCAGATGTTTCAGAGAAATTTAATTCCTGATATTAAATTGTGTCGAAAAGTTGACAATCAGCTGACCTTAGAGAAACAACCAGCTGCTGGGAAGCTTATAGTTAAGTTTGTAGAAAGAGGTCTTCTGAAACAAGAAAAGTAAGCTATTGCTGTCTGGCATGTTGATATATCATGCGTTTATTGGCAACTGGCAAGTATGTTTAATATTTGATCTGACATGTTGATGTATCATGTGTTTACATGCTGGAAAGCTTACTCATTTCTTCTGCCTAAAACTGACAGATTTATAGTTTTGGGTTCAGTTGGTAACGTTTCATACGTTGTGCTGCTTAGTTAGCTGCCAGCCAATAGACTAGTAGGTATGGCACCTGAATGTTAGTTAGCTGCCACTCAAAGGGCTACTGAACAGTACACATGTTCGTGCATATATCAGCATCACAAAGGCTTGGTCCATAATGAACTAGACCAAGTGAAGTACTTAAGGGGAGGAGACAATGGAGGGAGATGGCGACACTGTGACGGCACCGTTGCTGGAGTTCATCGATGACCGGTCAGCTGCCTCGGAGGAGCTGCTGCGCCGGGAGCCGGTGCCATTCAACGTGCTGTCGCGGCTGGCATTGTGGGAGGCCGGCAACCTGTGGCGCATCTCATGGGCGTCCATCCTCATCACGCTCTTCAGCTTCACTCTCAGCCTCGTCACACAGATGTTCGTTGGCCACCTTGGTGAGCTGGAGCTTGCCGGGGCCTCCATCACCAACATCGGCATCCAGGGCCTAGCCTATGGCATCATGGTAACTAGCTGCACTCAGTTCTTGCACTATGTAGTATAGTCCTTTGTGCTGCTTAGAAACGACGTCTTCTCACTTGTATGCGGAATGCAGCTCGGCATGTCGACTGCAGTGCAGACGGTGTGCGGCCAGGCCTACGGTGCGAGGAGGTACAGGGCGATGGGCGTTGTTTGCCAGAGAGCGCTCCTACTCCAGTTTGTGACGGCCGTCGCCATCGCTTTCTTCTACTGGTACTCTGGCCCATTCCTGCGGCTCATTGGGCAGGCTGAGGACGTGGCTGTGGCGGGGCAGCTGTATGCTCGTGGGCTGGTGCCGCCGCTGCTCGCGTTTGCACTCTTCTGCCCGATGCAGAGGTTCCTGCAGGCTCAGAACATCGTCAACCCCGTGGCGTACATGGTGCTTGCTGTGCTTGTCTTCCACATCCTCATCTCGTGGCTCGCTGTCTTCGTTCTCAGCTTTGGCCTTCTCGGCGCGGCTCTGACGCTGAGCTTCTCTTGGTGGGTGCTTGTGGCGTTGACATGGGCGTACATCATCTGGAGCCCGGCTTGTAAGGAGACGTGGACCGGGTTGTCCATGCTCGCTTTCAGAGGCCTCTGGGGATATGCCAAGCTCGCCTTTGCGTCGGCTGTTATGCTAGCGTGAGTAAATTTATCAGCCATTGCTAACTGTTTGGTAGGTCTTGCTTGTTTATATCTTGCATCATTGTGTTCTTGCTCAGATTGGAGGTCTGGTACGTGCAAGGATTTGTGCTTCTGACTGGCTTCCTCCCCAACTCGGAGATTGCTCTTGATTCACTCTCTATCTGGTAGGCCACACGATGATTCAGCTCATGTTATAGTTACACACCTTGTTGGAAGTTCTAATGTCTAATCCATATTCACATATAACTTGCGTCGCTATCTCTTTTACTTGTTTCAGCATCAACTACTGGAACTGGGACTTCCAAATCATGCTTGGTTTAAGCTATGCGGCCAGGTCAGTGCAAACGACCGATACCTACCAAGATGTAGACCAATTTCCGCTTGCTGATCAAACGTTTGCACACGCAGTATCCGCGTCGGCAACGAGCTTGGCGCTGGCCATCCAAAGGTCGCGAGGTTGTCGGTCCTGGTGGTCGTCACGGCGAGCATCGCCTTCAGCATTCTCGCCACGATCGTCGTCATGGCCCTCAGGTACCCGCTGAGCACCCTCTACACGAGTAGCACGACGGTGATTGAGGCTGTCATTGCACTGATGCCATTGCTGGCCATCAGCATCTTCTTGAATGGGATCCAGCCAATCCTCTCAGGTACACGCAACACTTGGCAGTAACACAACGTGCCTAGTTTGCACTCAACCGAAGGAACTGAAAATTCGTTCTGAAATATCTGCAGGAGTGGCCGTCGGGAGCGGATGGCAAGTCATAGTTGCCTATGTCAATGTCGGGGCTTACTACATCATCGGTCTGCCAATCGGATGCGTTCTAGGGTTCAAAACAAGCCTGGGAGCAGCTGTAAGTCAATTAGCTTCCCGCGCTAATTTCATAGTCAGTTAACCTCTATCTTGCAACATTTTGCCGGAGGTCTGATGATCATATGTTTGTGGTAATTCTCAGGGGATCTGGTGGGGCTTGATCATAGGGGTCGCAGTGCAGACGGTGGCACTGATCGTCATCACGGCCAGGACCAACTGGGAGAGCGAGGTGAGCTCGCCCTTTTCACATTCACGCATGATCTCGGCTGAAGCTTCTGCTCAGTTTCTGTTTGTCGCGGTGCTCATGGCGACACGGCTATGTCATGTATGCGTGCAGGTGGAGAAGGCGATCCAGCGGCTGCGGCACACCGCCGCAGACGAGGGTGGCATGGTGGTCGACGGCGACGTCTAATGACCGGGCCCATGGATGTGTCTGGGGCTCTGTTTGGTGGCCATTGTTTGCTTTGCTAGGAGCACTCCCCATGAGGAGGGAAGTAGTAGCTGGTGCCGAACTTTATTATCAAGAGGCCATGGTGCCTTTCGGTTTGTGCAATAAGTTGAAGTGAGATGATGGAAAGTTGAAATGCCTTGACTTTTTTTTCGAGGATGAACTTGTACTAGTTAAATGGTAATTAACCTTGGCTGCTGGACTAGAAATGGTTTGATTTCTTGAGCTCTTACGCATTGAATTCATTTTAGAGAAGCTCTTACTATTTGATGACGCCCCCAAATTATTGTGGTCAAGGTGGACCATGCTGGTCAGCGTGAGGTTGCGCCATGGGCCCGTTTGTCAGCCCAGCAAATTATTATGGACACGTACATGATGCCTATTGCTTCTTTGGCCGACTTCAACGGCCTCCCGAGTTAAAAGCTGCTCCCTCCGTTCCGAATTACTTGTCTTGGATTTGTCTAGATACGGATGTATCTAGACTCATTTTGATGCTAGATACTTCCGTATCTAAACAAATCTAAGACAAGTAATTTGGAACGGAGGGAGTAGGAAGCAATATACTGTAGATCAAAGCCTTCAAGCTTCTCGACCAGTTCAAAAATGCCGTGTGTGTCCTAAAGCTACCAAAAGCTGGTCTTCAAGAATTTCCATTATGTTGCAGAAAATTAAGAAAACGGTTAATTAACTGAACAAAAAATAGCACATCGGACTAGCATGTGTTCTATAGCTTCTGCAAAGAAACCTTAAAATAAGGCGCTTCCTATTCACATTTAACAACCATACAAGAAGAATTGATCAACGAAAGCACAACGTGAGCGGGTGAAGGAAATGAGAAACAACAAACAGAAATGACAATTAGATGTTATGGTTCGTGGTGGTGCCAAATGATGCTAGCATAAACAACATGTTAGCATACAGAGTGTGTGAGCGCGTGTGCATGGTCACCACGCCTGTACGTGGCCTAGGTAGTGCGTGAGTGGGCATTACGGTGGCGTGTCGGCGGCAAAGGGTGGCAGAGAGCAATGGAGAGATGAAGAGAGTGGCAGAGGGCGCTGCAATTTATAGGCGCGCGAGCTGCCGTCTTTTCTCGCGCGCGCAATTGTTTCCCGTCATCGCTGGAGTGCACAAAAACATTCCTTAAAAAGTCAATTTACCGCGCGCATCTTTTGACGCGGCAGTCGGAGATGCTCTTAGAGCCAATCTCTCTCTTCAGCTATGCCAACCACACCACCCACACAAGGGCGGCCTGTTGCTGCCCCTTCTCCTCCTTGGCGCGCCTCCCGGAGCGGCTTCGCGTGCTGGAGATCTCCGGCGCGTCTCTGGACGGCCTCGCGGTCGGCGGCGCCGTCGCCGCGTGCCCCAGTCTCGCCGACCTCACTCTGCTCAAGTGCCAGTGCTCTGGCTACGTGTCCAGCGCTGCCGCCTTGACTTGGTCGGCTCCGGCACCCGCGCGCTCGCGCTCGCCGCGCCCCTATCCATGGCAATTCTGAACTTCGGTCTTGTCTAATGTTACTTCCATCGTTTCAGGTAGCGTGCATAGCATCTTGTCCGAGCAGCTGTCTCTGCGTGGTGTCCAGTGGAGCTGGGGCAGCACCCGGTGATGAACATTGCGTCCTGTGGTGGTTCCGATGCGAGGGAGCCTTTTCCCGAGGTCGATCTTGCTGAATTCTTCGACAGCCACCCAAAGATTCGCTCGCAAGTTTGAGATCCATGATGCAATGCAACCCCGGTCTGCGTCCCGATGGTGCCCGTCGCCTGTTCGACGGAGTGCTCGACCCAGGTCGATGCCGTCGACCAAGCCCATGACGCCGCCACCGTCGCAGCGGAGGTTCGCAACACCACAACTGCGCTCGGCCCCGAGCTCGCCATCGTCCTCTGCAACACCACGGCGGCCATCGGTGTAGCCACCTGTGGTCACCACGACAGGTTCCACGGCCTCAACATCCCCGTGACAGCCAACATCAGCCCGCCGCCCCACGTCTAGGCCATCGTTTTCAAGCAATGGCCGAGCAGTACCAGTGTGGCCAGAATTACCCAAGTGTGAGCTTCCGGATGAATACTATTCTACTATTGACAATTTTGCTTTACTGGTGACTATCACCGTTAATGTTGTTTGTTCATGGGAACCTATTGAGCATCAGTTTACAACTGTTCTTGATCAGGGGCATTGGAAGTTTTCTGAACATGCTGCTGCAGGTAGTTTTCCTAAGCCTAAAAAAAAGGCCAGAGACACTGCGGATCACGACAATGTCAGTACTCAGGGGCATGTTCTCCTGCAAGGTACGTGGTGGTGGTTCAATTATTTGCGCATTCCATCGGAGATCTTATTCGTACTGTTCACAAGAGGGCAGGGCAGCCTAGTACAGTGGAGTGCAAAGAATTTAAGAGCAACAATTGTCCATGCTTTGGGCTCCAAACCAGAGGGAAGTTTGTTGATACTGATTGAGTTGGAGACGTGCATTGCATATCTGAATTCATGTGCAGTCAGTGCCTCTGGGAACTATAGTCATTGGCGTTTCTTTGTTCGGTTTGAGAGGCTATGGGCTCCTGGAACTAAAGAAGTGTCTGATGATAATGTTACTGGCCAGTCTCGGGTGGGCGGATGGGATTGAGAGCGCATTCGAGCTATTGGTGCTCATAATGCAGCAAGCTTGTCGCTCTACGCTCACTTATTGTTTATCGCAAGCTGGACAACTCTATTTCTCTGTTGGGTGAGCAGCACTGGCCATTCCCTGAACCTGATGTGGATGCCTGCAGGCGTGAAGACATACAAGCTACAATCGAGGGGTGTCCACGGTGGTATTACTCATGTGATCTTCCCAGTGCTCCAGTTGCCGTTTCGACCGAATACCCTACCGGTGATGTGCATAAGTCATGCGATCCTGGGAGGGTCACAAGGCAGACTTCTGATATTCAACTGTCGCAGATTCTAATGGCAATTGTAATCAGCATGAGAGCACTGGGCATGGGTGGTATGGTGTCCTCTTCCTGCTACAATCAAGGACATTTCCAAGGAAGGTGGGGTGTCGTCGCTGTTGTTGCCGGCTTCGTGCAAGGCTCCGTCGACAGCTTCAACGACTACTTCAGCATCTCCTTCAACTCGGTCGCCATCGCCCACAGCTACTACCCCCACGTCGTTCAAGTCAACGCCAACTTCCCCTTTTACCTTTCTTCCTCCTCGGCTCCTCTGGAGAGTGCTTCCTCCATTCGTGTACCGATGAACTGTAACCTGCTACTGCAACAGAGAGTGTAGATCGAACCCTGTGTCCATCTATTCCCTTACACTTCACCAGCCAACCATTACACAATTGCAGTCACACCATGCTGATCACCCTCGAGTCCCTAGCCAGGTACGGTCCAGGACTGCGGAGGATGGTAATTAGGACCTCCTCCAAGGTAAATAACTGCCTCCATTCAGTGCTGCAAAACTCTTCATTCTGTTTCTTTCTCCTTGTTTCCCTGCACCGACAACTAGATACATACGTACGCACTGATGGCAGAAGCTTGTCAGCAAAATCAACACCATTCAGCTTTGGTTACTCCATCAAAACAGTATCATAACATCCATAGGAGTTTGCTGCTTATTATATATAAGTGGCTTCCCTCTCTGCATAGCATAGCTTCCCTCCTAGCACTCACCTCTTGCATTCCATGCCCAATACCAAACTGTGAGCTAGGCTTCAGAGCTCGGATCAGCCATGGCGATCGGAGCTGTGCTGTCGCAACAATGGAGCTTGTTGCTCTCGCTTGCGGCGCTCGTGGCTCTGTGGTGGGCCTGGAGGGTGCTGGAGCTGGCCTGGGTCACCCCGCGGAGGCTGGGCCGAGCGCTCCGGGCTCAGGGCCTCGGCGGCAGGGCGTACCGCTTCCCGTTCGGCGATCTGCAGGAGTTTTCCCGGCTGGTCGCCGTGGCCCGGTCGGAGCCCATGCTGCCGCCGTCGCACGATATCACAGCGCGGGTGGCCCCTCTGTACCACAGCGTGATCAAGGAGCATGGTAAATAAATTAAATCCATCATTACATTTTTTTTTTGCATATTAAAGAAGTTATTAGTGAACATGGCTGTGATGGTCACTTGTTCAGACTTGCGTGTCTGAAACTCTAGAAAGCTAAAAAATTGCAGGGAAGATCTCCGTGACCTGGTTCGGCCCGACGCCGAGGGTGATCGTGAACGATCCTAAACTGGTGCGGGAGATACTAGCCAACAAGTCCGGGCACTTCCGGAAGCGCAAGTTCAGCAATGGCATCGTCAGGCGGCTGGCCAACGGGCTGGTGAGCCACGACGGCGAGAAATGGGCCGCTCACCGGAAGATCATCAACCCCGCATTTCATCTTGAGAAACTCAAGGCAAGCGCGAAAACCAAACCACGCGCGATCGTTTCTTCTTCATGTCAGAACATGCAACTCCAAGGCGCCGCTTGCTTGCTTGTCTGAATAATGTTCAATTTGGCTTTGGTTGTGAACTTGTGATGCAGAAAATGATGCCCGCTTTCGTTGCCTGCTGCAATGAGCTGGTAGCTAGGTGGGAGGATCATGTGGGATCCGATGAGGCCAAGGAGATTGACGTGTGGCCGGAGTTCCAGAACCTCACCGGCGACGTGATCTCCCGTGCGGCGTTCGGCAGCAGCTTCAGCGAAGGGAGGAGGATTTTCCAGATACAGTCGGAGCAGGCCCAGAATGTGGTGAAGATGCTCAACACCCTATACCTCCCAGGTTTCAAGTGAGTCTCCCGTTAGACTCTTGGTCTCTCTCTGGTCACTTTTGCACATTACCCGCTTGTGATTATTGCTCTTTTTTCCTTGAGTAGGTTCTTACCAATGCAGCTCAACAGACGGGTGAAGGCGAACGCGTGCGAGGTCGAGTCGCTGCTCAAAGGCATAATCGGCAAGAGGGAGATGGCCATGAGAGAAGGCAGCGCCAGCAACGATGACCTGCTGGGCGTGCTGATGGAGTGCAACGCCGCGGAGACCAAGGAAGCCAAGGAAGCCGGGAGCACCAAGCCCATCATGACCATGGACGACATCATCGGGGAGCTCAAGCTCTTCTACTTCGCCGGAATGGACACCACCGCCGTGCTTCTCACCTGGACGCTGGTCGCGCTGAGCATGCACCCCGAGTGGCAGGACCGGGCGAGGGAGGAGGTCCTGCGCGTCTTCGGGGACAAGGACCAGCCGGACCTGGACGGCATAAACCAGCTCAAGGTGGTGGCCATGGTGCTGCACGAGGTGCTCAGGCTGTACCCGCCGGTGATCCAGTTCGACCGGCAGACGTACACGGAGGTGGAGCTGGGCGGCGTCAGGTACCCGCCGGGGGTGATCCTCTCGCTGCCCATCGTGTTCCTCCACCACGACCCGGACGTCTGGGGAGAGGACGCCGACGAGTTCAGGCCGGAGAGGTTCGCCGAGGGCGTCTCCAAGGCGTCCGGGAGCTCGTCGTCGCCGGCGTTCTTCCCGTTCGGGTGGGGCCCACGGGTCTGCGTCGGCCAGAACTTCGCGCTCATCGAGGCCAAGATGGCGCTGAGCAGGATACTGCAGCGCTTCCAGTTCGGGCTGTCGCCGTCCTACAGGCACGCCCCATTCCCGGTCTCCACCCTGCAGCCTGATCATGGCGCGCCCATCATGCTCAAGAAACTCTAGCCGCAACATGTCTTAAAATAAATCTCAGCATATTGTAAACCAAGAGAGATAATGAGAGCTAGTTATAAATCTCAACATGTATTTGTTTGTTTTCTGTGGGTTTTGTTTAAGAGATTGTTATCAGAGGTGATCCTCAAATAGATTGTTTTCATCCATCATACTACTCCCCCAGTATCATTAGTTTTTTGTACTAGTGGAGTGAGTAGTAGTTTATATTAGGATATCATCAAGATCCTTGGTATTAGCATGAGCATCTCAAGCTAAATATTCATCAGTCGACCCACATGTCCTGCCCCAAAGGAACAGAAAGATCTTCACAACTGAAAACATTCTTGTGATGATCAGGTCGACAAGTGTTTCCAGTTTGAGTGTGAGACACCAGTTCATGTACGAGTATTATTCAGTATATGACTGGAAAACTCGGTGTCGGTGCGAACATCATCGAACGGTGGAAAAAAGAGAGTAGAAATTCATACATGGGGGCTACATATTTGTGGCAACCTGCACGCTTAATATTAGAACAAAATGGTTCACACTGAAAACTTGTGATCGATACAACCGGATCTTGCAATCGCCTTGACATTAATCTAAACAGTCCATGCCCTCAAGCCAAACTACGATGATGTATAATCCATGACTAGCTCTCATATCATACATTTCCCATGCATCCAACTAGTGCCTGCCTTCAAGATTTCCAGCTTGGAGTTTCCACGGTCCGTATCACCAGTAAGAGCCCGCTACATAGACTACACTAAACATCACAAAACTCGTAGCCCAGCCTCTCTTCGATAGTTTAACTCAAACTCAACATCTCACTTGATTAACTCCTGCAGAATCAAGAGACACCAATGAACACAAATGCCAGTGACAAATAGGATCATATGAAAAAAAAGGCATTTTGTTCAAGTATCAACACATGACTCATGAAACCAGGTTTAACATCAATCACGATTCATTTTTCTGAGAATAATCAATGATATGCTCTGTTTTATGTATGTATAGATGAAGCTTCCATGGACTTACATTTCAATGATGTCCCAGCAAGGCATGTTAGCCTTGCTTTTGTGTTGGCCTCTGCCAATGGAGTAGGCTTCTCGCTTCCAATCATCCGAACATCCCAGATCCTTATGATGCCATCAGATGAAGCCGAGGCAACTAAAGTGCTCGATTCAGATCCGTTGTTCTGGTTATCGAAAATG
Organism: Triticum urartu; assembly: GCF_003073215.2. Classification (NCBI taxonomy): domain Eukaryota; kingdom Viridiplantae; phylum Streptophyta; class Magnoliopsida; order Poales; family Poaceae; genus Triticum; species Triticum urartu. The sequence continues at coordinate 33,162,304 of NC_053026.1, forward strand.
ACAATCCCTTTTACACGAGTTGAATGAGCGCCCTCGATGCGCGATGAAACCTTGCCGCTCGACAGATCCCAAGCAGTAATACCACGGTCCTCTCCTCCGGTGTAAAGAGCTCCATTCTGCACATACATGATGAAGAAGTGGGCAATATATAAAAGCAATGGAAGTGAAGCTAAAATGCTATGAAATTAAGCATACACCCATATTTGTGTGGTGTTTCTACTTCTAGAAGAAAGATTTGTAGCAAAAAGAATATAAAAGCAATGGAAGTGAAGCTAAAATGCTATGACATTAAGCATACGCCCATATTCGTGTGGTGTTTCTACTTCTAGAAGAAAGATTTGTAGCAAAAGGAATATAAAAGCAACGGAAGTGAAGCTAAAATGTTACATTACGCATACGCCCATATTCGTGTGGTGTTTCTATTTCTAGAAGAAAGATTTATATAGCACAAAGAATAGAAAAGCAATGGAAGTGAAGCTAAAGCGCTATGACAGTAAGTATATGAAGATCCACCGACTTCACAAGGGGAAACAGAACTGAGTCCTGATAGATGGACGACAACATTAAGTTATACCTACGAGTCTTATGGGCTGTGATATGACTGACCAAAGGTCAAATTTGCATCAGACAGGGTAACAAATTTGCATTGACAGGGTAACAGTTTTCAAAAACTTCCCAAGCCCTACACAGTACACTCTTAACCAGCCATAATCGTTTAAATCCTAGGTAAGAAACTACTAATATTCAAGCGATATAAGCACTCTTATGACCATGTTCTTTTTCCAAGAGAAATCTATTATCATGACATGATTAACAACTATGTAGGTGGTTTATCAGGAATTCAGGAGCAAAAGTAAATACCTTTGATGGGGCTAAGGCGAGAATCCTCTTGTCGCAGCGCATCTCATGGATGATCCTGGCGTCCTCGGAGTCATGCACGGTGACCTTCTCCTCGGCGGCCATCACGAAGCGGTCACCGCCGGCGGCGTCCTGGGCGTACGCGACGGCCGAGGCGGGGCGCTCGAGGCGGCAGGTGAAGCTGCGGCGGCCGCGGAGGAGGTTGACCATGGAGAGGCCCCCGGCGCGGCCGACGGCGAGCGCGACCCGGCCCGAGGGGTGCACGGCGAGGGCGTCGGCGGCCTCGCGGCCCCGCGGGAAGACGCGGAGCGAGGTGAGGAGCGCGAAGCCGTCGGCGTCGTAGATGTGGAGCAGGCCGTCGTCGGAGGCGGCGAGGAGGTTGCGGGGCACGGGGCCGATGGAGTGGAAGGCGAGCGCGGAGACGGCGGCGGAGGGGTCGAGGAGCGGGCCGAGGTCGGCGGCGGCGCGCAGGTCGTAGAGGCGGATGGAGTCGTCGGCGCCGCCGGAGGCCGCGAGCCCCGCCCGCGGCGCGGCCGCCACGCAGCGGATGGGCCCCGCGTGGGCCGGGTAGGAGAAGAGCGGCGCGAGGGCCTGGGGCTCGGAGGAGGGGGGCGCGGCGGCCAGGGCCTTGAGGGAGAAGCCCCAGATGAAGCGCTCGTAGGAGCCGGCGACGAGGGCCATCGGAGACGGTGGGGAGGGGAGGGGAGGGAGCGAGAGCCTACGCGCCGCCGCCGCTGCCGCCGCCGGAAGGGTTGGGGAAGGAAGGGGGAGAAGGGTTTGGGGTTTGTTCGTTTCGCGGTGACTTGTGGGCCAGGACATGGCCACCATCGCTGCACGAATCACGAGGAGCGTTGCACGGACGGCTGAGATGAAACTCCACGTACGGGCGCTGACAGGCCGGCCCCACTCGGACTATGCGAATTTGTGTGTTTTGGTTGATTTTCATGTGTGTGTGACAGAGCAGATTTTAAGAAATAATACTCCCTCCGCCCTATATTTAATTGACGCTGATTTAGTACGGGATTTAGTAATTGTACCTCTATATACAAAAAAGAAAATGTAAGATGTTTTACACTTCAAAAACATCTTATATTTTTTTTCCGAATAAATAAATAAACATCAGTTTTCACGCTAACTCCATGGCCAACTGCGCAGGCAAATCGTCCGCCAAAATTTTGGCTGCCCATGATTTGGTGGGGCGGATGTGGCCAAAAACAAAAGGTATTTTAGAAGTTTTGGAAAAAACTTTGTTTTTCGCCACTCTAATTTTTGTCCACTTTGTGTATGTTACTTTAGAATTTGAAATTCCCCTTTTGCCACTCTTAGATTTTGACAATACATCACAATTATCATTCCGTGGCAAAAAAAAAACGGAAAAAATAAAGTGGCAATTGTGATACATTGTCAAAAGCTAAGAGTGACAAAAGTGAAAGGATTCTTCTTGCATTTGCTACGAAAATGGCATTTTTGATACATTGTCAAAAGCTAAAGGTGGCAAAAGTGCGATGGATCCCGGCCCTTGCCAGCGGGAAGGCTCCATTTTTAGATGCTCCTTCGAGCTTTGTTATAATTTGTATCCTACTCGGGAAGACAAGACGGTGACGGCTCCTTAAAAATGAGATAAGGTTCTCCCGGTCTATCCCCTCGTTCCATGGTGCATCTAGCATTGTCGGTGGCTGTGTGAAGGTGTGTCTCCGACGTGTCTGTCCTTGATGGATTTGCTTGGATCTAGTTGTAGTTCGTCTACGTTCTTGTATTTTTAGGTTGAATTCTTTCAATCTATGCTACTCTTCAATGCATGTGGTTGCTCTTCCGGTGCGCTGATCCTGTAGGGCATTAGCATGACGACTTCCCGACTATCTACTACAACAAGTTTTGCATAGCTCTAGCGAGGGAGGGGCGATGATAGCGACGAGCCTTTGGCTCACTTCAGTGCTTGTAGTCGTCCCTAGGTGGTCTATGAATCTATCTGGATGTAATTTTTGTTATTTCTGGTGTTTGTTGTATTGCCACGATTGAAGATGAATAAATTGGAAGTTCTCTTGTAAAAATAAAAAATCTAGTGGCAGACGCAAAGTGGGTAAAAGCTAGTGGCAAAAACAAAGTTTCCGTTTTAGAAGACAAATACAACAATATTATCGTATATGCCCTCAAATGGGTGCTGATAACAGTACCAACAACGTCCAGTGTGCCGGCACTGTTTGTTCTTCTACTCCCTCCATTCCAGATTAATTGAAGTTCTAATTTTTTTTCCCTCCCTCAAAACAAATTTATCAAAAAAATATGACAAAATTTACAACATTAAACATACATAGTACAAGATATATTTTATATAAAGTATGCAATGAAACTAATTTGATGTTCCAGGTGTTGATATGTATTTCTATACATTTGAAAAACTGACTCAGAGCAAAGATAGAACTTCAGTTGATTTGGTAACCAGTGAGTACATGCACAATTTATGAGATGTTTCCCAAGCTGCAGCATGGCTTGAGCTTTAGACTGCAGCATCAGTAGTAGTATTTCTTTTGGTGTGTAGTCCTCTTTTACTTACAAATGAATGCCTGAACAAACAGGCCAGTAGTTGTATTACAATCCTAAGTGCGGCAAGCTGATCCATCTGCTCATTGGGCACCGTACACACTACAAATGCACCACTATTTCTTTTGTTTCTGTTGGTTGGCATGTTTCCATAACACTACAAAATGACATACACACATCATCAACCTGCATTCACCGTTAGTTACCAGGGAAGCCGGTAGCTGGCCGCCTGCATCAACGGATGCGCAAAGTACGCGCCCAGGGTCAGAGCCACGATCGTGATGTACGGTAACCGGATGAACTCCTTGTAATAATCATCAGGTAGTTTCTGCCGCCCATCAACGATCGCAGCGAACGGCACGACGCTGGTCCTCTTCTTCAGGACATCAAAGGCTTCGCCGTAGCGCAACGCCAGCCTCCTGTCGCCGTTCCAAACGCCAAATGCATGGTGGCCGATCAATCCGACGGAGGCCGCGACGGCAACAGAGTTGCCGATCCATAGCGTGTGAGCTAGGCACCAGATTACCTGCCCAACAAACTAAAAAGATAACTGTTGATTAGATAAAGTACGTATTAACATGATGCACAATACAGAAAAGGAGCTTCAAACTCCTAGCACAAGATTTCATGGCCCATATAAGTATATCTTTATAAGCTAGCATGGCCTTGAGGAAACTACCTGTGGATGTCTCGTGATGCGCATTATTCCAGTTTCCCACATGTGTAATTTTGGCTTGTCCACAGCTGCCACTTCTAAAAGATTGAAAGTAGATGGATACAGAAACAAGAATGAGACAAAATTCGACAGCCAAACAAGCTCATGGACGCCTGAGACGCCTTTAACATCCCACAGCTGAACACCACCGTAACGATGATTTATGAAGTAGACCTGCAAGTTATATAGGACAACTTTCTAAGATACAGGAAGGCTTACCATCTAACAAAAGAAAAAGAAAAAAAGAAAATACAAAATACTCACAATAGTGCTAAGCGCCAGAGGTAGTGATATTCCAGCAAACAGCACGCGGTAAGCTCGCTCGCCTATTATTTTCTCACCAGTTTCACGTAAGCTTGCCATGCCACTATGGACTAAAGCAAAGATGAGGGTAAGGAGCAACAAAACGACCTGCAACGGAGATACAGATGGTAAAGATATGTATCTAGCTACATGATTACAATTAATTGCCAAGCTAAGAAATAGCTGGTAGAGTATAAATGTATTTTTATGGATCATGATGCCATCAAAGCAATAACAAAAACAACCCAAGCAGTAAAAGGTGAATATAAAGAAAACTAGCAAGAAATGACTAATGAACCGGATCATACAAATGATTGCAATGCAATTTAGCACTCCTCCCATTTATACCAGGCCTATTAATCTCGTCTTAAGTCAAACCTTTTAAAGATTGACCAAGTTCCTAGAAACAAATATCAAACATGTACAACATGAAATCAATATAACTGGATCTATCATGAAATATATTTTTATTAGTTACCGTAGGTGTTGATATCTTTTCTATGAACTTGGTCAAAGTTGAACAATTTTGAATTAAGACAAGATCAATAGGCCTTGTAAACATGGAAAGAGGGAGTATATATGATTGATGTTGAAAATTATTTCACTGCAAATGCTCAGTGCAGCCAAAAAATACCAACAGAAGCATGCTATTACCGCAGGTGTTGATATCTTTTCTAGGAACTTGGTCAAACTTGAACAATTTTGAATTCAGACATGATTAATAGGCCTTGTAAACATGGAAAGAAAGAGCATATATGATTGATGTTGAGAAGTACTGTATTTCACTACAATTGCTCAATGCAGCGAAAAAATACCAACAGAAGCATGTTATTACAAATCAATTTGGATTACCACATACAGACTATTTATTTTGATTCGTTAGCTATACATTTACTAGATTTACACTAGTCTTACAAATATGGATAAAGTGTGATTTTCTCAAACATATAGCAAAGCAAGTGTAATTCATACCAGGCGTGCATTTATTAACCAGCAAAAGATGTTTTACTTGGTTATTGTTAAAATGCAGGGCGTGCCATCACTGAGATATTTATCGAGAATTGGATTTTAGTCAAAATGAAAACCATTGATGATCTAAACTGTCACGTGACATCGAACTAAAAATTGCTACGGTAAGTCAACTAGCGAAGGCCTGCATATGCTAAGGTTCATGCTTTTCCCGAATACACACCTAAGTGCGCATCATTTTGTATTAGAAGAAAACATCCAGGTGACGTCAAACTTACGGCCGAAAACAAAGGGAAAAAACAGAAACAGCCAGGAAAGAGAAAAGAAGAAGCAGAAGATCGCAAAACAAACTGTACAGCTAAATTACTCCTACCCTACTGCTTCTCAAAAGACATCACGCGGCGGAGCTTGTTGCGGAAAATCCTCGGGGCATCTGTTTTCATCAGGATTAAATCAACCCGTGACTTCACCTCCTGCCTTGCTCTGTTGAAGTGGCAGCCGCTCCGAAGACACCAAATGTGTCATATCATCCAAGAGATCAGGGAGCGCGCACCCTTTCACCAATCAGCCCGGTCGCACTTTTGCAGCATTCTCCAGCCACGGCACAAGCTTGTCGCCGGCCCTGAGGGCATTTGGATTTCCATGAAAATTCTCCCAGCACCTTGTGCCGGACCGCTTTGAAGTCAAGCCACTCAAAGATGAAGCCTCGGAGTCGAAGCCACTCTTTGGAGGCGAGCAACAAGATGGTCAAATATGGAATCAAGGCGAACTATGAGGAAAATTCAGTTGCTGACGAGCTTGCTAAGATGGCTAGAATGTATGGTAGTAGTTGTTAGTGGATGGAAAACCTTCCTATAGTGAGCTGGTTCCCCTCCTTTTATCTGATGTAATTTTGATCATCGATACGTACTAAATAAACAGGGGTTCCAATTTTCAAAACAAAGGGGTACTTATGTTAGTTGCTCTACTAGTAATTTAGAAACCACGGTGCGAGCCCATACAAATTCTAGCACTCGACGCAAGAACGTGCCCAAACCATCCCAATCGGTCAAGGTAATCGTTAGTGTATTACTGTACTACAGTATTACTTAGCATAGCGGAGTGAATGAATCATTTGCTCCATGTAATATAGGCAGGCTGGGAGTAGCAGGGAATGGTTCCTGGGGAGACGCACCTCGGGGCTGTCAGAGAGGGCGGCGACGGCGTCGAGGAACCCGGTGCCGACCCCGGTGGCGGGGTCGATCCAGAGCACGTTGAGCCCGTAGAGCACCACGGAGAGTATCCCGGCGAAGTAGGCCCAGGAGGCCACCCGCTGGTCGGCCAGCCGGAACACGGCCGAGTCCTCCCCGACGAGGCCACCAGCATCCCCCTCGCCGTCCGAGTCCTCCGCCTCGGCGCCGCCGACCCTCGCCCGGGCCGGGGCGGGGGAGAGGACGCGGGGAGGCAGGGAGGAGGACGCCGCCGGGGACGGGAGGCCGAGGAGGGGCAGTCTGGGCGGGCGGGGCAGGCGGAGGCGGGGGAGGTGCTGGTGGCGGAGGGCAGGGGGCGGCGGCGCGGCGAGGTGGAGGCGGAGGTGGGAGGCCATGGCCGGCGGGGCGGTGGGGGCGGCGGAAAGGCCCGAGCTTGGGGGTTGGGGCGGTGGTGGGGAGTGGAATGGGGCGGTGGTGCGGTGCCGGTGGGGCGCGGGAGGTTGGACTAGAGCCGTGGCGGCATCTTTGAGGAGGGCCGTGGGAGGAGAAGCAGAGGATGCGGTATTGGAGCGTGGCGCCGGCGTCCAGTCCGGACGGGCAAAATATCAGGGGACTCCCAACTCTTGAATGTGTCCATGCTTTCAACTTTCAGAAACAATTCAAATATTTTTTTAAAATCTGTTTTTTGTTATGGTCAGGAGTCATTTTTTTTTGCAGGAATACAACCTCATCCTTAAGACGAAGGGGATCTTTGGAGCAGTGGTAAAGTTGTTTCCTTGTGACCACGAGGTCACACGTTCGAGTCTTATAAACAACATCTTTACATAAATGTAGGAAAAAAATGCGTGAAAAGGACTTGTTTTTTTGCGAAAAAAAATTCAATCTATTCAACAATCACGGCAGTACGTAGAACACTGGAGGTAAAAAAAAATTACAACCAGATCAGAGTCAGAGCTGACATAAAGGCGAGCTTGGCATATTCTCAGAGGCCTGTGAAAGCGAGTATGGATAGTCCGGTCAACGCCGCAAGCACCCACCAAAGAAGCTTAGAGTCAGAGCCGCGCCGAGAAGGCCCCAAGCGAGGTTGAAGCGAGTAGTTGCCGTCTTGCTCTTGGTGACGCCTTTCTCGCCGGTGCAGAGCGCGCGCAACTTCTCCATGGCGTCAATTCTTTTTTTGTAATTTCCATTTCGTGCTTCATTTAGTGTTCAGACCAAAAATGCATCCATCCCGCACTAAGTTGTAAAATTCTCTAAAAATATAAAGAAAGTTTCCAAAAACAAAGAAAAAAGTGAATCAATTTAATAGAAAAAGTACTCTATCAGATTCGGATCCAATGACTTACGTCTTAGCACGAGGTTACTCTACCACTAATTTAAAAAGCCCTTTATCACGTTGTATCGAATTAAATCATATGCTCCATTGCTTGTGCAGGCCCCATCAATTCGGGCACGGCCTCCTTATACAGCTCCTCGACTCACATTCTCATTGTCCCCGACAGCTCGTGCAGCGTCAGGTACGCACCTCACAGACAGATTGAGGATGCACCGCGTGGTCCATCGACGGTGATTGCCCTGACCGACAAAGGCCACCGCCTTTGGTCTGTAGCGATGCGACACGACCGACGATGGTAGTCAGCATAATCAGTGGCATAGCCAGAATTTTGGGTTAGATAATATATTTGCATCACCGGGCTATGTGTTTAGATGCCCCCCCCGCCCCCCCCCCCCCCCCGCCCCCGGCGCGCACAGTGCACAACTCTCGAATGCACGGATACTACAGCCGACCAGCGAATCCGTATCGGGTACCGTATCTGATACCGATACTCCTCCGATACGCCCTCGATACGTATCCGAGAATAAATGATTTAAAACAATTACGATACTCTAAGGATACTTCGCCAGTACATTTTGGATACTTTTCCAGCCCAGGTAAGAGCCTGCTCAGCCCAGTTAAGAAGCAACCAGCAACCCTAGTGCCCTGATGGCCCCATCCTTTCCCTCACAACGTCTTTCCTCCCTCCCATGCTCACACCAGGCGACTGTTGTGTTGCCAACAGCTGCTCACCCAGGTCCCAGGGCTAGCAGCAGTGGCGGCTAGCCGGCGACGAGCTCCTCCTCCTACTCACCAACGTCCCCTCTCACGCAACAGCCATGTATGGACACTTATCTTCTCCATTTCTCCTGCCCAGCCAAGCTCATCTCCTCTTCTTTCTTCTCTGATCTCTGAAGATCTATCATTCTCATCTCCTCCAGATGGCTTTGAGTACCTACAATGTATCCATATTGACACTTTTTGAAAATGACGAATTTACGTATCCGTATTGGCCCGATACTGATACTCGTATCCGTATCGGTGCATTCGAGCACAACCAAAGCCCTTACAACTTAGCCATTGTCCACTTAGCTTTACCGATGTAACTGAATGCACATAAATTGCCGGAAACCAACGGTGGCTAGCTCACAGGTAAGCACAACCACCATGGATAATTTGAAATCTTCTTCCATGCCATAATGCCTAGTAAGGCCTTCTTGGTGGCTTATTCCATCTCTATTTACTTGAGAATTTATCACAATGCCATTCCCATAAAATTCTTCCACTACTGCTGCAACATGGTCCACATGTAATTGGAGCTCCTTCCGGCCTCAATTCCACTTGTCTCATGGTTGGGCGTTCCTCCCCTCTTAATTCCATACATGCTACTGTAATTGCAGCAATTTCTTCAATTTTGCCCCCCACCCTTGTTAATAACTCGTGGATCTAATATCTATAACAAATTGCCTTCAGCAACACATGGTAGCAAAATGTGCACAAGGCCATCGCCTTCAGAATCCATATAGGAAAACGACTTCTTTTTAGTCATCAATTCTATGAGCATAACATCAAAGTTGTAAATATCACTTTTCTCTATGAGTCACTTGGTGTAGAAGTACATATGATACAAATATTCTAATGTACCTTGCGCCATTGTTGTTAAACCTGATTTGTCTAATGGAATGTACCTTGATGATCCAAAGTCTGTTGCCTTAGCTATTAGAGTATCATCCAAAAGTATATTAGCAGACTTGATATCCCTGTGGGTTATTGGTATTAAAGCCGTTGAGTGAAGATATGCTAGAGACAGTGGCGTAGTCAGAATTTTTCGTTAGGGTGACCCAATTGATGTAAAAATACATTTACATCACCGGTTAGGATGTTCAAGGAAAAAACTGGAATTGTTGTTTGCGTCCATATCTAAGATTCTTAGGTCTGTATCGCCAATCTAAAATGGACAACCTTTTCCATCCAGAAAAGCAAGGTCATTATTATAGTCATTTAAAATATGAGATGCCCACCCCTATTGTCTCTAGTATATTTTATATATGCTTCAGAAAATGAAAAACTTGTGCTGGTTGTTATATTTGTAGAGAAGAATACGGAGGATTTAGTTGTCTCAAGGGATGAGTGAATGAAACCGTGGGCTTGACTCTAACATATAATCTTCTAATGGGTATAGCAAAGTTGATTTTCCTTCCAATCTGGTACTGGTTTATAGCTCATATTTACTTCAAAACAAATTGGCTATGTTTCAACCGAAGCTTGGTTTATCTACATTTTCTAAAAAAATGGTTATTTGATATAGTTGATAACTCCTTTTATTGCGAGCAGCAGAGGAGGCGTGCCACGTGTGGATGGATCCAGGACCAACATCAGCACCATTCTCTGCCTCACTAAGGTCGGCCTCGTGCCTGCTTGGGGTTCTTCTCCGCCCAGCATCAGCACCATCGGAGGTAGTGAAAATCAGATATTGTAGATGTCGTACGACCATGGAGATGGCGAGCTCATGCCCCTTCACCACGAGTAGCACCAAGTCGGCTACTACAACATCAAAAGTTCTACGGCGGTGGTAAGAAGACGACCCTTACTTCCTCTTTTCCTTGCTTTCCAGCGCTCTAATGTTCCCCTAGCTAGTTTGGTTTGGTCTGGGGGGTGCTCTGATCCGATCCATCTAGTTTGGTTCACTGGGACACACATGGATTGAACATCGGAAATGGATGTCTTTTCTGTTTCAGTTTGGACATCATTTGATAAACACAATTCAGTTTTAGAGAGATGATTATGGACTTCTCTTATATATCTGAGCACAATCAACATTTTATTATCAATGGTAGCTCTATGTTTATGCTGCTCTTTATTTATCCTAATAATATAAGAAAAAATGGGTTGGGAAGTCTTTTTTAAGAACTCTACACCTAATTGTTTTATAAGCATAAAATGGGTTGGTGAAGTTATGGGTTTTCTGGCACATGAATCCTCAATAATTTATGGTGAAGTTATGGGGTTTTCTAGCACACGGTATCTGAAGACGTCACTTACCTGTGGATTGATTAAGATGCCAAATTGTGCCATTTTGCGATGTATGCTATTCAAACCTGGTCCAGGAATCAGTTGAATGGTATGCCTAGTGGCTAGTGCGTAACCAATGAACTTGCCACTTTTGATGTATCCAAGATAACCTGTCTCTCCATGTTGTTTATGCTAGCATCATTTGGCACCTCCACGAACCGTAACATCTAACTGTCATTTTTGTTTGTCGTTCTCATTTCCTTCACCCGCTCACGTTGTGCTTTCGTTGATCAATTCTTCTTGTATGGTTAAATGTGAGTAGGAAGTGCCTTATTTAAGGTTTCTTTGCAGAAGCTATAGAACACATGCTAGTCTGGTGTGCTATTTTTTGTTCAGTTAATTAACCGTTTTCTTATTTTCTGCAACATAATGGAAACTATTGAAGACCAGCTTTTGGTAGCTTTAGGACACACATGGGATTTTTGAACTGGTCGAGAAGCTTGAAGGCTTTGATCTACAGTATATTGCTTCCTAGCTTTGAACTCGGGAGGCCGTTGAAGCAATAGGCATCATGTATGTACCCATAATAATTTGTTGGGGTTGACAAACGGGCCCATGGCGCAACCTCACGCTGACCAGCATGGCCCACCTCGACCACACTAATTTAGGGGCATCATCAAAGAGTAAGAGCTTCTATAAAAAGAATTCAAAGCGTAAGAGCTCAAGAAATCAAACCATTTCTAGTCCAGCAGCCAAGCTTAACTTTCCATCATCTCACTTCAACTTATTGCACAAACCCAAAGGCACCATAGCCTCTTGATAATAAAGTTCGGCACCAGCTACTACTTCCCTCATGGGGAGTGCTCCTAGCAAAGCAAACAACGGGCCACCAAATAGAGCCCAATAATACTAGATATACAAAGAGTTACATGCAATTACACGCTGACTAGGATTTTCTTCATCTACTAACCAATCATAAACTTGTCCCCCCTCTGATTTTCAGGGGTGGGCCGCCTCTCCACCTATTGACCAATCAAATTAACTCTTTTTGTAAAACCTTGTAACCCATTTGTACGTGTAGCATTACTCAATCAATAATGCTAAACATACAAAGAGTTACATGCAATTACACGCTGACTAGGATTTTTTTTCATCTACTAACCAATCATAAACTTGTCCCCCCCCCTGATTTTCAGGGGGATGGGCCACCTCCCCACCTATTGACCAATCAAATAACCCTTTTTATAAAACCTTATAACTTGTTTGTACATGTAGCATTACTTTTACTGAATAGAGCCCCAGACACATCCATGGGCCCGGTCATTAGGCGTCGCCGTCAACCACCATGCCACCCTCGTCTGCGGCAGTGTGCCGCAGCCGCTGGATCGCCTTCTCCACCTGCACACATACATGACATAGCCGTGTCTCCATGAGCATCACGACAAACAGAAACTGAGCAGAAGATTCAGCCGAGATCACGCGTGAATGGGAAAAGGGCGAGCTCACCTCGCTGTCTCAGTTGGTCCTGGCCGTGATGACGATCAGAGCCACCGTCTGCACCGCCACCCCTATGATCAAGCCCCGCCAGATCCCCTGAATTACCACAAAGAGATGATCATCAGACCTCCGGCAAAATGTTGCAAGATAGAGGTTAACTGAAGATGAAATTAGCGCGGGAAGCTAATTGACTTACAGCTGCTCCCAGGCTTGTTTTGAACCCCAGAACGCATCCGATTGGCAGCCCGATGATGTAGTAAGCCCCAACGTTGACATAGGCAACTATGATTTGCCACCCGCTCCCGACGGCGACTCCTGCAGAAATTTCAGGTCAATTGGTTCAGTGCAAACTAGGCACGTTGTGTTACTGCCAAGCGTCGCGTGTACCTGAGAGGATTGGCTGGATCCCATTCAAGAAGATGCTGATGGCCAGCAACGGCATCAGTGCAATGACGGCCTCAATCACCGTCGTGCTACTCGTGTAGAGGGTGCTCAGCGGGTACCTGAGGGCCATGACGACGATCGTGGCGAGAATGCTGAAGGCGATGCTCGCCGTGACGACCACCAGGACCGACAACCTCGCCACCTTTGGATGGCCAGCGCCAAGCTCGTTGCCGACACGGATACTGCGTGTGCAAACGTTTGATCAGCAAGCGGAAATTGGTCTACATCTTGCTAGGTATCGGTCGTTTGCACTGACCTGGCCGCATAGCTTAAACCAAGCATGATTTGGAAGTCCCAGTTCCAGTAGTTGATGCTGGAACAAGTCAAAGAGATAGCGATGCATGTTATGTCTTATGTGTGAATATGAAGATACGATCAGACATTAGAACTTCCAACCAGTGTGTAACTATAACATGGGCTAAATCATGGTGTGGCGTACCAGATAGAGAGCGAATCAAGAGCAATCTCTGAGTTGGGGAGGAAGCCAGTCAGAAGCACAAATCCTTGCACGTACACCAGACCTCCAATCTGAGCAAGAACACAACGATGCAAGACATAAACAAGCAAGAACTACCAAACAGTTAACTAGAATTTTTTTTTTGAAAAGGGGATTCCCCGGCCTCTGCATCAGAAAGATGCATACGGCCATCTTATTAACCAAATAAAGTAGTGCCAACATGGTTTCAAAGGTCTCCAAAAGTAATAAAAAAGCACAAAAAGCTCACACAAAGCCAATAAGGGCTAGAAACACCAACTAGCCAAGAAAAGACGCCACAACCGGCTGGCTAAAACTAGATAGGGAAACTAATTGCCTATCCTATTACATGACCGCCATCCAAACCGGTTGAAGATATCCCGAGTTACCATCTCCCAGTGGAAAGACCCAGTAACCAAATGCTCCCTGGCCTCCGTCTGGGTGAGTAGCGACCACGAACGGATCAGAGCCGTAGTTCGGAATATGACCTGCAAAAAATGTATACATGATATTCTGTTAAAAACCAAATCATTTCTGCAAGTACAGATAGTCCACAGCAAAGCACAAACTCCAACCCGAATATGTCTCGCTAAGTCAGGCTCAATCCCATTAAGCCATGTCCCAAATAACGCATTAACAAAATTCGGTGGATTGATATTAAAAGCAATGTGGACCATCCCAAAGTACCTTGGCCAACGGGCAATCAAAAAAGAGGTGTTTGATAGTCTCATCCCGATCGCAGAAACTACACCTAGTAGGTCCTGTCCAATTACGCTTTATCAAGTTGTCCTTAGTTAAAATAACTTGTTTATGGACAAACCACATAAACACTTTTATTTTCAAAGGAACTTTGACATCCCAAATATGCTTGGACGTAGGAATGGAGTTCGAATTAATAACATCAATATACATTGATTTAACCGTGAATACTCCAGACTTAGTCAATTTCCAGCGTAATTCATCGGGTTGTTGTGAAAGCTGGACCTCCATCAGTCTCCTAACTAGACGGAGCCATTCTTCCCAACGATTGCCCGCTAGCGTTCGTCAGAACTGAATATTAAGGGGGGTAGATTGAAAGACCGATGCGACGAACACCTCACGTCGTTGAACAATGCGGTATAAAAACGGATATTGGATGGCCAAGGGTGTCTCGCCGAGCCAAATATCCTCCCAGAAACGTGTACTCGTGTCGTTTCCAATAACAAACTTCGTCCTATTAAACAAGGACTGTTTGACTTTCATCAGGCCTTTCCAGAAAGGTGAATCGGTCGGTCTGACTGTAACCTGGGACAAAGTTTTTGTCTGGAGGTACTTGCTGCGAAGGATTTGAGCCCACATAGCATCATTCTCCGATGAGAGCTTCCACAGCCACTTGCTAAGAAGGCATTTATTCTTAACTTCTAGATTCTCAATACCTAGACCCCCTTGGTCTTTCGGTCTACAGATGATATCCCATTTGGCAAGCCGATATTTTCTTTTAAGCTCATCACCCTGCCAAAAGAAACACGATCGATAGAAGTCCGGTCTCTTCCTAACACCAACTGGGACCTCAAAGAACGATAGGAGAAACATTGGCATACTCGTGAGCACCGAATTAATCAGGATTAATCGGCCTACGTATGACATAAGCTTACCCTTCCAGCAACTCATTTTTTTCTCAAATCGGTCCTCGATACACTTCCACTCTCTGTTTGTCAGCCTACGATGATGGATTGGAATCCCCAGGTAAGAGAAGGGTAACTCTCCCAACTCACACCCAAACAGTTAACTAGAAATGGCTGATAAATTTACTCACGCTAGCATAACAGCCGACGCGAAGGCGAGCTTGGCATATCCCCAGAGGCCTTTGAAAGCGAGCATGGACAGCCCGGTCCACGTCTCCTTACAAGCCGGGCTCCAGATGATGTACGCCCATGTCAACGCCACAAGCACCCACCAAGAGAAGCTCAGCGTCAGAGCCGCGCCGAGAAGGCCAAAGCTGAGAACGAAGACAGCGAGCCACGAGATGAGGATGTGGAAGACGAGCACAGCAAGCACCATGTACGCCACGGGGTTGACGATGTTCTGAGCCTGCAGGAACCTCTGCATCGGGCAGAAGAGTGCAAACGCGAGCAGCTGCGGCACCAGCCCACGAGCATACAGCTGCCCCGCCACAGCCACGTCCTCAGCCTGCCCAATGAGCCGCAGGAATGGGCCAGAGTACCAGTCAGTGGCGGAGCTTGAGACGGAATCATGGGGGGGCCATGGGTTGGAGGGGCAAACGTAATTGTTTTGAGGTGATTTTTAGGGGACAAACAGGCCCAATACTAAGCTATATACAAAAAAAATTCTTATGAGCTGGGGGGCCATGGCCCAGGTTGGCGCCCACCAAGCTCCGCCACTGGTACCAGTAGAAGAAGGCGATGGCGACGGCTGTCACGAACTGGAGGACAAGCGCTCTCTGGCAAACAACGCCCATCGCCCTGTACCTCCTCGCACCGTAGGCCTGGCCGCACACCGTCTGTACTGCAGTCGACATGCCGAGCTGCATTCCGCATAAAAGTGAGAAGACGTTGTTTCTAAGCAGCACAAAGGACTATACTACATAGTGCAAGAACGAACGCAGCTAGTTACCATGATGTCGTAGGCTAGGCCCTGGATGCCGATGTTGGTGATGGAGGCCCCGGCGAGCTCGAGCTCACCAAGGTGGCCAACGAACATCTGCGTGACGAGGCTAAGAGTGAAGCTGAAGAGTGTGATGAGGATGGACGCCCATGAGATGCGCCACAGGTTGCCGGCTTCCCACAATGCCAGCCGCGACAGCACGTCGAATGGCTCATGAGACACGCTGGCGTGTCACATACGTTGCTGACCTTGTCGCGACACGCATTCTCACCGCCGCCGCCGGCGAGATCGTCCTCCGGCACGGCGCGCTCTGGATGATACTGGTCGACACGCGGGGGGTGACGGTGGATGCACGATATCTACACGAGGGGAAGCGCATCGAGCCAGATCGGGTAATTCCATTCCCGTGTCATCGAGCTAGGGTGAATAGTGCGCCATGCACGGAGACTCGCGAGGTGCGGGCATGCAGGCCGGTGGGGGAGGGGAGGAGCCATGCAGCGGTTGGATGCGGTACATCTTGCAGCACGGGAGAGGCGGATCCATGGCGGTCTCACCGCCATAGCGGGCCCAGAGATCAGGGAGGGGCCGCGGGGTGCGGAGAGGGAGCAGATGCATCATATCCCCCACCCCCACCTACCCCCATTATTGAGAGCTGCGATTCTCATCTCGCTCCGCTCTTCGGGCTCTATGGGAGAAATCTAGGGTTTGTCGTTCCTCTTCTCCTCCTACACGAGATTCCTTCAGGTGGTGGCGAGGCAAGGTGGGCGGCGATGAGCGCTCGTTCGCTCAGGTGGCGGGGACTCGCTTGCGTGGGCACGGTGCCTCATCCACATCGATGGGGGATCGAGGAGGAGGCAGATCTGGCGGGTGGCGCGATTCTTCGACGCGCGGTGGGTTCGGCGGGGGCGCAAGACGGCGCAGGCGACTTCCTCTCGCCACATGGTGTGCAGCGCCCAGATCCGTCGCCGCCACCATCTGGGGGAGCCAGATCTGGCGGAGGTGCTGACGACCGATGGGAAGCTGCAGCAAGGGCGATGGGCGGAGATGCCAAGGCGTGGGCGAACACGACGACGTCGACGGCCCAGACGGCTTCATCGGCTGCGGTGGATACTCCAGATCCAGCGGCCAAGGACAACGACGAGCTCTGCCTCAACTGCAATCTCCCAGGTCATTTTGCTCCTCGCTGCCTTACTATCCGCTGTGAAAAATGCAATAAGCTAGGACATATGGCGCAACTTTGTCAAAATCTGAGGCCATGGGAATGCATTCCTTTTATGTGTGGTTTCCAATCTCCTGGGTAGGGTTTTTTCTATATCTCTGATCTGTGTGCTGCTAGGAAGAGTGAGAAAACGAACAGTGTAGTGATTACTATTGTGTAGGGGAGTGCCACAGCTAAAGAAATTGAATCTGAATTTAATGGGTTCTTTGCTCATAAGCCCGGAAAGAAAAAATGGAGTTGTACTGCTCGTCCCATAGGCCATAATCAGTTTGTTATGAGATTTCCTAATGCTAGTGAGGTGGAGAGGGCCTGTTGCTATGGGAAACGCCTACCTGTGAAGGATGGGGCTGCGGTGGTCAATTTAAAACCCTGGTCTGCATCTGTTGGTGCTAAGGGGGAAATGGAAAAAGCTTGGGTTAGAGTTAGTAATATTCCTTTAGAGAAGAGATGTGCTGAACATGCTGCATATGCAGGAGCACTGGTGGGCATCACTCTTGAGATTGATGAATCTACCCTGCATAAACCTGAGTACGTTAAAATTATCTTGGGTTGTAGGAAGGTGAGAAAAATTCCCCCTACCGCTGAGGGCATGTTGGGAGAACAGTTCTATGATTTTTATTATGAGGTTGAAAAAATTGTGACGGGGGGAGGAGAGAAAAATCAGACCTCTGTCACTGTGGATAGCAGTGTATCTCCTTCCTTTCCGAAGAAAGCCAGGATGAATTCCTATCCTGCCTCTTCTGATGGACAAGGGGAAACCAGTGCATCTGTGATGGGAAATTTTTCTTCTCAAAACTATGATAAGGGGTCGCAGAGATTATCTGCAGTGGCTGAGAGTGAGGAGGAAGGGGAAAGTGATGAGGGGAATCATACAAAGCTTTTGCTCGAATCTATGGCCAGGGAATATGCAACTGATAAAATGACTTATTCTGAATCACCTGTGGAAAAAGATCATGAGGAAAAAAATGATGAGATATCAGGAAGTGAGATGGAGAGGTCTCCTATTGCGGCTGGCAACATGAAAAAAGGTGCTTGGGATATTATCCAAACTCCTATTCCTCCATCTCCGATGTTTATGCAACATGCTGATAAATCTTATGGAGAAAAATTTCCTCCCTTGTCAGATTATGTGGTGTGGCCATCTCTGCCTCATATTGTGCCTCTTGATGAAGGGTCAACTGAAGGAGGGGATAATCGCAGTGTTTACACTGTTGAATCACCCTATGGATCGCCAATGCATGAAAAAATGGCTCCTGAAGGGCGGGCTTCACGCAGGCAATTTCTAAAATTGGAGCGTGTGGAGGAGATGGCAACCAACAGACTGAAGAAGCGCGATGCTGAAGGTAAAAATATGTCTTACTCGAATAATCAATTTTCTGCACTGGATGATACTGCTATTATTGCTCGGGCTGCTATGATGGGAGTGCATATTCCTGATGATAGCTTTGATACGATAGATATTTTGCGGGAATTAAAGGTATCTAGGACCTTGTTACATGATAAGAGGGTTGAAACTAACACTGCTCCTATTACTGTAAATGATGGACTGGGTAATGATATTCCCTTGTTATTAACCTGGGATAATGGAAATGTGGACGATGATGAACCTTATATCTTGGTACAGTCTAGTCAAAAAAAGAAACATGCCCAACAACGAAAAAAAGTGAAGGTCCTGTCCCCTCACGATGTGGACAGACCTGTCACGAGAAGTCAGATGAAAAATAAGGAGGGTAAGTCTGCCCTGAATCCTGGCAGACCTACTAGGGAGAGGGGGAAACCTGCAAGATATAAATGGTAGGATTGCTTTGGAATTGTAGGGGGGCAGGCAAGAAAGGCATGTCTACCTGCCTCACTGATATCATTTGTGCCAATAATGTGGACTTTATTGGTCTTCAAGAAACTATGAAAAAAACTTATAATCCTTCCTATTTTAGGAAATTGGACCCTGAAGGTAAATTCAAATGGGATTGGATTCCTTCTAGGGGTAAATCAGGGGGTATTTTGGGCGGTATCAATACAGACAAATTTGATCTTATTAATGTTAAACATGGAAAATATATCCTTCAAATGGATCTTTTTGATAAAGGTAAGAAATGCAACTGGGCTCTGCTGGTTGTGTATGGAGCAGCCCAGGATGAAAACAAACCAGAATTTATTGCAAAACTGTCTAATATGTGTAATAGTACCCACATTCCTTATTTGGTGGGAGGAGACTTTAATATCCTTAGACACAGTAGAGAGAAGAACAAGAAAACTCCCATGTCCCATTTTTCTGAGGTATTCAATTATGTCATCCACCTACTTGGTCTGAGAGAGATCAGTATGTCAGGTGGATGTTATACCTGGTCTAACAAGCAGGAAAACCCTACCCTGGAGAAATTGGACAGGATACTGATGTCATCTGACTGGGAGGACTTGTATCCTCTTGTTTCAGTTAGTAAGCTAGTGAGAGAATTATCAGATCATAATCCTTTGCTTTTGAATGGAGGTTTGTCTTCCTCTAGAGCATCAGGTAGTAGGTGCTCTAGGTTTGATAACAATTGGCTTAATAATCCAGAGTTTTTACCTCTGGTTGCTGATATTTGGTCGAGACCTGTATATACCAAAGACCCTATTGACATCCTGAACATAAAACTGAAGAGAATAAAGAAATTTTTTAAAGGGTGGGGGTCAAATATTTTTGGGCACAACAAGATTAGGAGAGAAAATATTAAGTTCGAACTGCAAGAGCTGGAAGGGCTTGAGGAGACTGTTGGATTATGTGGACAGGCCTATACCAGGAAACCGGAAATTTTGTTAGAGCTCAATAACATGTATGTGGAGGAGGAATTGTATTGGCACCAATTCTCTACTTAGAGATGGCTTCTGAAAGGTGATAATAATACTAACTTTTTCCATAAAGTAGCAAATGGCCGTCGGAGGAAAAATTCTATGATCTCACTGGAGTGCGGTGCAGTCACTATTGAAGGGACCAAAAACCTCTTGGCGCATGCCACTAAATATTACAAAAATCTCTTCGGACCTGTGTGACGCCCCGAGACCGGTGTGCCAGGTGTCTTCCAGTTATTCGCCGTCGTTGCCATGTCATTTGCTTGCGTGTTGCATCTTGTCATGTCATCATGTGCATTGCATCATCATGTTTTAAAACTTGCATTCGTCCGGGTTCTCCGAGTTCTCTCCGTTGTCCGTTCTGAGCCCAACCACACTTGCACGTGCCCGCGGCATGTCCGAAATAGTATTTTATAAGTGGCCGGAGAATGTTCTCGGAATGGGATGAGAGTTGACGTGTGGTCTTATTATGGTGTAGATAGACCGCCTGTCAAGTTTCATCGCATTCGGAGTTCGTTTGATAGCCCAACCGTTAAACTATAGCGGCATTATAGCCGGGCAGACGTCGGACGTTTTCGGTCTCCGGAAATAGTCGCCAGGCCTCTCTCTCTTCTCTTCTCTCAGCTCGAGCCCTTCTGCACAACCCACAAGTTCCAATAGACCTCTCGCACGCGTGTCCGAAATTGTCCCGGACCCGACCCGGACAGTTGTCACCGTTGGATCCGGATCATCCCCAAACATCTACAAAACGTCTCCGTTTTGTTATTTGGACTCCCTAACCGATTTATTCTCGACTGCCCGATTACGATCGGACGGACCGAATGCCCCCCTAACCTAATCCAACAACATATATATAGATAACAACCCTAATTTTGAGGAGAGTTGTCCCATCCATCCACTTCTTCCGCCGCCACCCTCTCTCTAAATCCTCCTCGGAGTCCACATCGAGCCAACCACACAACACCAGCCAGATCAAAAAAAATTCCACCCACTTCCCTCCTGCCTCCTCGCTGGTTGGAGCCTCCGAAGCCGCAGCTCCTGCCCACGGAGCCCCTCGTCCCCGTGCCCCTGGTTCGCTCAGACCCCGCGACCATGAGGAGGCTATGCGAGCGGCGCTGCTGCACCTCGTCACCATCACCTGCCCGCCGGAGTCCCCTGTCCGCCGTCTCTCTTTGCTTCCTTCCCCTGAACCTTCTCTGAACCTCTCTCTCTTTTCTTCAGTCCACAGCAGCAGTCGATGCATCCTCTCGCCGGTGAGACGAGCAGATGAGCCGCGCGCCCCTGCCTCCTTCCCCACGCCTGGATCCCCCGACGTGCCGCCCCGGAGCCCCGCGTCCAAGTCCCGCGCCCCCATGACCTCGCTGCAGCTCGGCGCCGCCGCAAGTCCACGTCGTCGACGGCCTGTGCTTCCCCTACAACAGATCGAGCGCCTCGCCCGCTTGCATTGCATTCGCCTGGGCCGGCCTCGCCTCGGCCTGCATCGGCTCCCGCTGGACCTCCACCTCGCCCGCGCCTGGGCCTCCTTGCACAAGGCCCAGCGAGCCTCCTCAGCCTGCAGCGACCGGCCCAGCCGCCTACCGCATCCAGCCCAGCACCGAACCGGGCCTTGGCCCATGTTTGCAGGGCACAGCCTCTCTCCTGTGTTTGTTTGGGCTAGGTAGTTTCGGCCCGTGACTATTTTTTTCCCTATTGCGAATTTGTCTAATTTCCCAGAGTTTTTCCAGTTTTATAGTATAGCCCCTAAACATCATGCATTTTATAACTCCCCAGCCGTGCATCGGATTAAAACAAACTTAATATGAAACTTGCTTAGTTTTTCATCTAGTTTAATAATTTGTCGTTTTCATCCAGGTTTAAAATATTTAAAATGATGTTTGTTTAAATTTGCTCCTATGCCATGTTAAAATGCTTTAATTTATAACTAAATAACCGTAACTCCGAATTTAATAAACTTTATATGTAAATGGGGTAGAATTTTGCCTAGTTTAACATGGTGGCATCATCTTGCATGTTTAATAACTATAAAATATGGTTTAGGGCAGAACAGTACCAAACCTAATATATGCATATGGGGATTTACCGGAATTGTTGTTCGTTGCTTCCGGCCTCATTTAAACTTGACTAGATAGGTAGTTTTACTTTGCTTCACCCTCTTGCCATGTTTAACAACATTTAATATTGTTGGGTACATAAACAAGATCGAACTAAATAACTTGAATGTGGTGTTTTCTTCAATATGCAACTCTGTTGCATAATGAGCTCCACTTAATTTGTAGGATTGTTTGTGCACTTTGCCATGCCATGCCTCATTAAACTGGACATGCATCATACTTGTTTGCGCATCGTGCCATGCTTATGTGGTGGTTGTTTACTATGCTGTTTGCTTTCTTTTCGGTGTACTTCTCGGTAATCCGGTAACGTGGTGTTGTGAGGATTCGTTCGACAACGTCCGTTTGTCTTCTTCATGGACTCGTTCTTCTCCCTTGCGGGATTTCAGGCAAGATGATCATACCCTCAAAATCACTTCTATCTTTGCTTGCTAGATGCTCGCTCTTTTGCTATGCCTATGCTACGATGCCTACCACTTGCTTATCATGCCTCCCAAATTGCCATGTCAAACCTCTAACCCTCCTGGTCCTAGCAAACCGTTGATTGGCTATGTTACCGCTTTGCTCATCCCCTCTTATAGCGTTGTTAGTTGCAGGTGAAGATAAAGTTTGTTCCTTGTTGGAACATGGAGATGTTGTTCCTTGTTGGAACATGTTTACTTGTTGGGATATCACAATATCTCTTGTTTAATTAATGCATCTATATACTTGGTAAAGGGTGGAAGGCTCGGCCTTTTGCCTAGTGTTTTGTTCCACTCTTGCCGCCATAGTTTCCGTCATATCGGTGTTATGTTCCCGGATTTTGCGTTCCTTACGCGGTTGGGTGATAATGGGAACCCCTTGACAGTTCGCCTTGAATAAAACTCTTCCAGCAATGCCCAACATTGGTTTTACCATTTGCCACCTAGCCTCTTTTTCCCTTGGGTTCCGCGGACTCAAGGGTCATCTTATTGAAACCCCCCGGGCCAGTGCTCCTCTGAGTGTTGGTCCACCTCGTCAGCCGCCAGTGGCCACCAGGGGCAACTCTGGGCTGGCCTACCGGAAGTTTAGACAATCTGAGTGTGCCCTGAGAATGAGATATGTGCAGCTCCTATCGGGATTTGTCGGCACATTCAGACGGTGTTGCTGGATTTGTTTTAACTTGTCGAAGTTGTCTTGTAGAACCGGGACCGAGTCTGATCGGAATATCTCGGGAGAAGGTATATCCTTCGTTGACCGTGAGAGCTTGTCATGGGCTAAGTTGGGACTCCCCTGCAGGGATTTGAACTTTCGAAAGCCGTGCCCACGGTTATGGGCAGATGGGAATTTGTTAATGTCCGGTTGTAGATAACTTGAACCTTAACTTAATTAAAATGAATCAATTGTGTGTGTAACCGTGATGGTCTCTTCTCGGCAGAGTCCGGGAAGTGAACACGGTGTTGGACTAATGTTTGCTGTAGGTTGTTCTTTAGTTCTTCGTTCGCGCTTTGCCTTCTCTTCTCGCTCTCTTTTGCGAACAGGTTAGCCACCATATATGCTAGTCGCTTGCTGCAGCTCCACATATTACATTGCTTTACCTATAAGCTTAAATAGTGTTGATCGCGAGGGTGCGAGATTGCTGAGTCCCCGTGGCTCACAGATTACTTCCAAACCAGATGCACACTAGTAGAAAAAGGGTCAAATGTGAAGCACATTAGTGCCGGTTTGAATTTGAGCCGGCACTAATGTGACCATTAGTGCCGGTTCCAACGGCTAGGCGGGCGGGTATCATTAGTACCGGTTCGTGGGTAACCTTTAGTACCGGTTCATGCCACGAACCGGTACTAATGAGGCTGTGTCAGGCTATGGTCAGTCTGGGGCCCCCACGAAGACCTTTAGTACCGGTTCATGCCATGAACCGGTACTAGAGTTTCTTTGTAAGCTGATTTTTAGTCCCACCTCGCCAAGAGAGAGGCAGTATGAGCGGTTTATAAGCCGTGAGTGCACAGACAATGACGAAGAGTTGCAATGCTCACCTACATGTTGATTAGCTTCAAGCCTTGCGGAATAGCATAGATTGCACTGAGCTATGTGCAGTGCAGTCTACACTATTCCGAATGGCTTGAAGCAAATTAACCAGCATTGCACCTCTTTTTTATTTTTAATAACTTATTTGAACTCCGAACTTCTTTTGTGTTCAGTATGCAGCATTCAAAGCGATGTCATCAATTTCCAACATGTTCTGACATCATTTGTTGTTTTTCGGTCATTTACCTAATTGTTCAGTATGTAGCATTCAATTTCCAGAAGAAAATAAATAGAACAAAAGAAATAATGCAGAAAATAAAAAAACTATACAAAAAAATTACTCAAAAATAAATAATGCAGAAAAGAAAAAACTATATAAAAAACTACTCAAAAATAAATAGAAGAAAATAAATAATGCAGAAAAGAAAAAACTATATAAAAAATTTGTTGGTGCGCTGCCCAGTGGGCCTGCCAGACCTAGGGTGTGCAAATGCAGGCCCAGAAGGGCCAGCAGGCTCACAGGGCAACGCGCCCTAATTAATTAGGCCCAGAAGCCTGCTATATAGGGGAGTTCGAAGAGGTAGCCGCGACTGGGTTTATAAACCAGTGCGGCTGCCCTTCGCCCAGCGAGGTGGGACTAAACTTTGGGGTGGCAGCGCGAGGCATTTAGTACCGGTTGGTGGCTCCAACCGGTACTAAAGACCACCCTTTAGTACCGGTTGGAACCATCAACCGGTACTAAAGGCCTGCTCTTCCCACCTCTTGGCCTGGCTAAAGTTGGCCTTTAGTACCGGTTGGTGGCTCCAACTGGTACTAAAGGCCTCTCCTATATATACAACACTTACGAAAATTCAGTTAGATCTCCTCACTTCTTTCGTCTCCAACCTCTCGCGCGCCGCTCGAACCCGTCCTCGCCGCCCGTCGCCCGTCGTCCGTCGTCGTCGTCGCTGTCCCCGCCGCCGCCTGTCGTTGTCGCCGTCTCGCGCCGCCGCCCCGAACGCCGCGCGCCGCCGTCCGTCGTCGTCCCGCCACGGTCCCGTACGTCTCTCTCTCTCTCGCGTATACCCGCCGCGCCGCCGTCTGTCGTCGTCGCACCCGGCCCATACGACGGCGCCCCCGCCCGTACGTACGCCGCCGCCCCCGCCCCGTACGCCGGCGCCCCCGCTCGTACGTACGGGGCGGCGGCGTACGGGGCCGCACACATACACACATACACACACATGGATATATACGTACACACTACACACACATACACACACACACATTTTTTTTACTTATTTTCTACTTTTTTAGAAAAGTTAATTAGATGATCGAATGTTTGATTAATGTCGAATGTTAGATGAATTAGCTAGATAGAAAATTGTCGAACTAGAGATTTGAACTAGTTGAATAATTAATATAACTAGTTTATTTTTAGTAAGAAAATTATCGAACTAGTTTATTTAGGTATATGAGATTTGAACTAGTTCAATAATTAATATAACTAGTTTATTTTTAGTAAGAAAATTGTCGAACTAGTTTATTTAGGTATATGAGATTTGAACTAGTTCAATAATTAATATAACTAGTTTATTTAGGTATATGAGATTTGAACTAGTTCAATAATTAATATAACTAGTTTATTTTTAGTAAGAAAATTTAGGTATCTGAGATTTGATGATCTAATTAAAATATTATTTGTTAATGAGTTTTTCTGTTTATTTAATTTTTTATATATTTTGAGTTTATATAAATGTTAGATTAATGTCGAATGTTAGATGAATTAGATAGAAAAGTTTAATATATAGTAATGTCAATTGTTAGAGATGAATATAGTTAGATATATTAATGTCAAATGTTAGATGAATATATATTTGGCTAGATATTAATTAATGTTAGATAGTAATAGGTGTTTAATGTTTCACCTATATGAACATAGGAAATGTCATCTGACGACGAAAAAGATTTCATTATGTGCGAACACTGTGAAGACCAGCACGGCCTGTGCGACGGAAATTTCCTTGTTGATGGTAGGCGCTTCAACATCAAGCTGGATGAGACATTCGAAGTTGATACAGTAAGTCACTTTGTCAATTATTATTTGAATGCAAAACTTATGCTTTATTTGCTTCAACTTATAATTTTAAATTTTCACTATTCTACTAGCGCATCCCCTGCCATGCAAGAATTTTTGTCTTGGATAAGATAGGTTTTAGTGCTATAGATGATATGGAGGTAAAGAGAGTTTACTTGAAGACGGAGCATGGGTATACTTTCAACGTCAAATTATATAATGGAGACACATACACCCATTTTGAATGCAAAACTTGGCAAGGACTATGCAAGGCTTATGCATTTGAGCCTGCTATGGTTGTCACCTTTGATATTCGTCCGGAAGATGACATTGAAGGTAATATAGACATCTGGGTCGATGTGCAAACGCCTCCAGTTCTACCATTATGTGAGTTTTTCTCAACCATGCATGCATATGTTTATGTCTTTGATACAGTTTATTCAAAAATAGTTGACAACTAATTTGTATTGTCAGCTTATTTCAGTTCAAGCAAACATGTCCGACGCTTGGTAGACAGGACCAAATACTGCCCCGGGGCTCAACTAAACTGCGAGGAGATAAGTCATTATGTTTCATGGCTTGAGGATCTTAATACTGTCAAGACAAATTTTTTTTCCTGAACTTAGAAATGTTAGTACTCAAAACGTGCGACCAATGGTGATCGTATTGAACTACGGTCACATCTATAATCGAAAGATGGTAAGATTTTAACTATTTGTCCTTAATTAGTGCATCTTTTGCATACATTATTTTTTAAGCTAAACTTTCATTGCTTAGTATATTAATTACTATACGATGTTCTTCAACAGGGACTTCCGATGACAGTTGTGCCTCAGTGGATCGAGACTAAAGGTGACATGTCAATGGTTAGCTTACGACCAAGATATCCTACATTGCACATGAGTGCATTCAGGATTTCTGAAAGCGAAGAATGTTTAATAGTGAATGATTGGAGCAAAATTGTTAACGATCGCAGAGAAGTACTAGGGGGCAGCAAGGAGAAGCGCAACCCAAGATTAGGAGACAGATTCATCTGCATGCTCCAGTATGATGAATCAAGAGAGCTATACATGTTCTATGCTATTCTACCTGAGAGGGAGCAGCACTAGTTCATGCTCTTAATTAGTGTCTCATGTCCGTGTCCTGAACTTCGATGTTGGTGATGATTATGTTGAACTCGATGATATCTTTGCTTCTGTTACAAAGTGAATGTTTCCTCTTTAAGCTAGCAAGTGTTGGTGATGATTAGATAGCTAGCGGTAATGACTATGATGATTAAATAGTGGTAATTAGACGACTACGATGATTTTTAGCTAGCTAGAGTTTATTTATTTATTAATATGCGATGATGATGATGATGATGACGACTACAACTCATTATAACGTAAAACAATACTAAATTAAATTGATAACACAAATTTAATTGAAAAATACAAAATAAAACAAAAACCCACAAACATTTAGTACCGGTTGGTGTTACCAACCGGTACTAAAGGGCTCCCGGCCCCCGGAGCTGGCTCGTGCCACGTGGTTTCCCTTTAGCACCGGTTCGTGCTGAACCGGTACTAAAGGGGGGGCTTTAGTGCCCACAATTTAGTGCCGGTTATGGAACCGGCACTAAAGGGCCTTACGAACCGGTGCTATTGCCCGGTTCTGCACTAGTGGCAGGGCCCGATGACTCCGTTCCAGATGATGCGCTTGAGCTCAAGTGGGAGTTCGGCGAAGAATCACGCCGTTACTATGTGTCTTTCCCTGATGATCAGTAGTGGTGCCCAGTTGGGGCGATCGGGACCATGTCGCATGTTGGGGTTGATCTTTTATTTTGGTACCGTAGTCGGACCATGAGTGTATTGGTTGATGTAATGCTATTTATGTACTTTGTGTGACGTGGCGAGTGTAAGCCAACTATGTACCTTTCCCCTTATTATTTATCTATTTACATGGGTTGTTGTGAAGATTACCTTGCTTGCGACATTGCTTTCAATGCGGTTATGCCTCTAAGTCGTGCTTCGACACGTAGGAGATATAGCCGCATCGAGGGCGTTACAACCTGCTCCTGGAAACCTTTGTCAGATTGATGGGGATCTGTGTCCACTTGAAGAAAATATTTCCTCTGAAGACAATGAGGAACTGACTAAACCTTTTTGTATTGAAGAAATTAAAAAAGCTCTATTTGATATGAAATCTAATCGGGCACCTGGGCCTGATAATATCCCGGTTGAGTTTTATCAACATTGCTGGGAGGTCATAGCTCCAGATTTATTTGCTATGTTTGAATGATTCTATGAGGGAAAACTAGATGTACAAAGGCTGAACTATGGCATTATTACCCTACTGCCCAAATCAAATGATGCTAGTAGGATACAACAATATAGACCCATTTGTTTACTACACTGTCCATACAAACTTATTACCAAGGTCATGGACCTCAAGGCTGGAAAATATGCACATAAACTGTTTAGCATACAGCAAAATGCTTTTATCAAAGGGAGGCATATAGTAAACAACATTTTATCCTTGCATGAGATTATGCATTATACTCATGTCAAAAAACAAAAAGGGGTGATACTCAAACTTGACTTTGAGAAGGCATATGACAAAGTCAGTTGGGACTTCTTAGTAGAATGTCATGTTAAACGTGGTTTTAACCAAAAGTGGTGTGGTTGGGTAAACCAGATCCTGAGAAATGGGACGGTCAGTGTGAAAATCAACGACGAGATGGGACCTTATATACAAAGTGCTAAAGGGGTAAGGCAAGGCGATCCACATTCTCCGTTCCTGTTTAATCTTGCGGCAGAATGCCTAGCTAAGATGATGACCTCGGCCCAGAAAAATGGCCTCATCAAAGGGTTGGCGTCTGATCTTATAAAGGACGGAGTTGGGGTCTTGCAATATGCAGATGATACTGTCATTTGTTTCGAGCATGATATTGATAAAGCAGTTAATGTGAAACTACTGCTTTATTTGTTTGAACTCATGTCCGGATTGAAAATCAATTTCGACAAGAGCGAAATTATTATTATAGGAGGGGATAATGAGACTGATATAGCATATGCTGACATGTTTGGGTGTCAGGTGGGTTCTTTTGTTGGGGAACGTAGTAATTTCAAAAAAATTCCTACGCACACGCAAGATCATGGTGATGCATAGCAACGAGAGGGGAGAGTGTTGTCTACGTACCCTCGTAGACCGAAGCGGAAGCGTTGACACAACATAGAGGAAGTAGTCGTACGTCTTCCCGGTCCAACCGATCCAAGCACCGTTACTCCGGCACCTCCGAGTTCTTGACACACGTACAGCTCGATGACGCACCCCGGGCTCCGATCCAGCAAAGCTTCGGGGAGGATTTTCGTCAGCACGATGGCGTGGTGACGATCTTGATGTTCAACTGTCGCAGGGCTTCGCCTAAGCACCACTACAATATGATTGAGGTGTAATATCGTGGAGGGGGGCACCGTACACGGCTAAGGAACGATCACGAAGATCAACTTGTGTGTTCTAGGGTGCCCCCTGCCCCCGTATATAAAGGAGCAAGGGGGAGGCCGGCCGGCCCTTGGGTGCGCCAAGGAGAGGGGGGGAGTCCTTCTCCTAGTGGGAGTAGGACTCCCCTTTCCTAGTCGAACTAGGAATAGGGAGGGGGAAGGAAAGAGAGGGAGAGGGAAAGGGGGCCGCGCCCCCCTTCCTAGTCCTATTCGGAATCCCCATGAGGGGGAGGGGGGCGCCACCTCCTGGGCTGCTGCCCTCTCTCTCCCCTCAGGCCCAATAAGGCCCATTACTTCCCCGGGGGGTTCCGGTAACCCCTCCGGCACTCCGGTTTTATTCGAAATCACCCGGAACAATTCCGGTGTCTGAATATAGTCGTCCAATATATCGATCTTTATGTCTCGACCATTTTGAGACTCCTCGTCATGTCCGTGATCACATCCGGGACTCCGAACAACCTTCGGTACATCAAAATGCATAAACTCATAATGAAACTGTCATCGTAACTTTAAGCGTGCGGACCCTACGGTTCGAGAACAATGTAGACATGACCGAGACACGTCTCCGGTCAATAACCAATAGCGGGACCTGGATGCCCATATTGGCTCCTACATATTCTACGAAGATCTTTATCGGTCAGACTGCATAACTACATACGTTGTTCACTTTGTCATCGGTATGTTACTTGCCCGAGATTCGATCGTTGGTATCCAATACCTAGTTCAATCTCGTTATCGGCAAGTCTCTTTACTCGTTCCGTAATACATCATCTCACAACTAACACATTAGTTGCAATGCTTGCAAGGCTTATGTGATGTGTATTACCGAGAGGGCCTAGAGATACCTCTCCGTCAAACGGAGTGACAAATCCTAATCTCGAAATACGCCAACCCAACATGTACCTTTGGAGACACCTGTAGAGCTCCTTTATAATCAGCCAGTTACGTTGTGATGTTTGGTAGCACACAAAGTGTTCCTCCGGCAAACGGGAGTTGCATAATCTCATAGTCATAGGAACATGTATAAGTCATGAAGAAAGCAATAGCAACATACTAAACGATCGGGTGCTAAGCTAATGGAATGGGTCATGTCAATCACATCATTCAACTAATGATGTGATCCCGTTAATCAAATAACAACTCTTTGTCCATGGTTAGGAAACATAACCATCTTTGATTAACGAGCTAGTCAAGTAGAGGCATACTAGTGACACGCTGTTTGTCTATATATTCACACATGTATTATGTTTCCGGTTAATACAATTCTAGCATGAATAATAAACATTTATCATGATATAAGGAAATAAATAATAACTTTATTATTGCCTCTAGGGCATATTTCCTTCAGTCTCCCACTTGCACTAGAGTCAATAATCTAGTTCACATCGCCATGTGATTTAATAGCAATAGTTCACATCACCATGTGATTAACACCCATAATTCACATCGTCATGTGACCAACACTCAAAGGGTTTACTAGAGTCAGTAATCTAGTTCACATATCTATGTGATTAACACCCAAAGAGTACTAAGGTGTGATCATGTTTTGCTTGTGAGATAATTTTAGTCAACAGGTCTGTCACATTCAGATCCGTAAGTATTTTGCAAGTTCTATGTCTACAATGCTCTACACGAAGCTACTCTAGCTAATTGCTCCCACTTTCAATATGTATCCAGATTGAGACTTAGAATCATCTGGATCAGTGTCAAAACTTGCATCGACGTAACCCTTTACGATGAACCTTTTGTCACCTCCGTAATCGAGAAACATATCCTTATTCCACTAAGGATAATTTTGACCGCTGTCCAGTGATCTACTCCTAGATCACTATTGTACTCCCTTGCCAAACTTAGTGGTAGGGTATACAATAGATCTGGTACACAACATGACATACTTTATAGAACCTATGGCCAAGGCATAGGGAATGACATTCATTCGCTTTCTATCTTCTACCGTGGTCGGGCTTTGAGTCTTACTCAATTTCACACCTTGTAACATAGGCAAGAAACTCTTTCTTTGACTGTTCCATTTTGAACTACTTCAAAATCTTGTCAAGGTATGTATTTATTGAAAAAACTTATCAAGCGTCTTGATCTATCTCTATAGATCTTGATGCTCAATATGTAAGCAACTTCACCGAGGTCTTTCTTTGAAAAACTCCTTTCAAACACTCCTTTATGCTTTGCAGAATAATTCTACATTATTTCCGATCAACAATATGTCATACACATATACTTATCAGAAATGCTGTAGTGCTCCCACTCACTTTCTTGTAAATACAGGCTTCACCACAAGTCTGTATAAAACTATATGCTTTAATCAACTTATCAAAGCGTATATTCCAACTCTGAGATTCTTGCACCAGTCCATAGATGGATCGCTGGAGCTTGCATATTTTGTTAACACCTTTAGGATCGACAAAACCTTCTAGTTGCATCGTATACAACTCTTCTTTAGTAAATCCATTAAGGAATGCAGTTTTGTTTATCCATTTGCCAGATTTCATAAAATGCTGCAATTGCTAACATGATTCGGACAGACTTTAAGCATAGATACGAGTGAGAAAATCTCATCGTAGTCAACACCTTGAACTTGTCGAAAACCTTTTGTGACAATTCCAGCTTTGTAGATAGTAACACTACTATCAGCGTCCGTCTTCCTCTTGAAGATCCATTTATTTTCTATGGCTTGCCGATCATCGGGAAAATCCATCAAAGTCCATACTTTGTTCTCATACATGGATCAGATCTCAGATTTCATGGCCTCAAACCATTTCGCGGAATCTGGGCTCATCATCGCTTCCTCATAGTTCGCAAGTTCGTCATGGTCTAGTAACATGACTTCCAGAATAGGATTACCGTACCACTCTGGTGCGGATCTCACTCTGGTCTACCTACGAGATTTGGTAGTAACTTGATCTGAAGTTACATGATCATCATCATTAGCTTCCTCACTAATTGGTGTAGTAGTCACAGGAACAGATTTCTGTGACGAACTACTTTCCAATAAGGGAGCAGGTACAGTTACCTCATCAAGTTCTACTTTCCTCCCACTCACTTCTTTCGAGAGAAACTCCTTCTCTAGAAAAACTCCGAATTTAGCAACAAAAGTCTTGCCTTCGGATTTATGATAGAAGGTGTACCCAACAATCTCCTTTGGGTATCCTATGAAGACATATTTCTCCGATTTGGGTTTGAGCTTATTAGGATGAAACTTTTTCATATAAGCATCACAACCCCAAACTTTAAGAAACGACAACTTTGGTTTCTTGCCAAACCACAATTCAGATTGTGTCGTCTCAATGGACTTAGATGGTGCCCTATTTTACGTGAATGCAGCTGTCTCTAATGCATATCCCCAAAACGATAGTGGTAGATCGGTAAGAGACATCATAGATCGCACCATATCTAATAAAGTACGGTTATGACATTCGGACACACGATTATGCTGTGGTGTTCCAGGTGGCATGAGTTTGTGAAACTATTCCACATTGTTTTAATTGAAGACCAAACTCGTAACTCAAATATTTGTCTCCGCGATCAGATCGTAGAAACTTTATTTTCTTGTCACGATGATTTTCCACTTCACTCTGAAATTCTTTGAACTTTTCAAATGTTTCAGACTTATGTTTCATCAAGTAGATATACCCATATCTGCTCAAATCATCTGTGAAGTTCAGAAAATAACGATACTTGCCGTGAGCCTTAACACTCATCGGACCGCATACATCAGTATGTATTATTTCCAATAAGTCAGTTGCTCGCTCCGGAGAACGGAGTCTTAGTCATCTTGCCCATGAGGCATGGTTCGCAAGCATCAAGTGATTCATAATCAAGTGATTCCAAAATCCCATCAGCATGGAGTTTCTTCATGCGCTTTACACCAATATGACCTAAATGGCAGTGCCACAAATAAGTTGCACTATCATTATTAACTTTGCATCTTTTGGTTCAATATTATGATTATGTGTATCACTACGATCGAGATCCAATGAACTATTTTCATTGGGTGTGTAACCATATAAGGTTTTATTCATGTAAATAGAACAACAATTTATTCTCTTACTTAAATGAGTAACCGTATTACAATAAACATGATCAAATCATATTCATGCTCAACGCAAACACCAAATAACACTTATTTAGGTTCAACACTAATCCCGAAATTATAGGGAGTGTGCGATGATGATCATATCAATCTTGGAACCACTTCCAACACACATCGTCACTTCACCCTTAACTAGTCTCTGTTTATTCTGCAACTCCTGTTTCGAGTTACTAATCTTAGCAACTGAACTAGTAGCAAATGCCGAGGGGTTGCTATAAACACTAGTAAAGTACACATCAATAACACGTATATCCAATATACCTTTGTTTACCTTGCCATCCTTCTTATCTGCCAAATACTTGGGGCAGTTCCACTTCCAGTGACCAGTCCCTTTGCAGTAGAAGCACTTAGTCTCAGGCTTAGGACCAGACTTGGGCTTCTTCACTTGAGCAGCAACTTGCTTGCCGTTCTTCTTGAAGTTCCCCTTCTTCCCTTTGCCCTTTTTTGAAACTAGTGGTCTTGTTAACCATCAACACTTGATGTTTTTCTTGATTTCTACCTTCGTCGATTTCAGCATCACGAAGAGCTTGGGAATTACTTTCGTTATCCCTTGCATATTATAGTTCATCACGAAATTCTACTAACTTGGTGATGGTGACTAGAGAATTCTGTCAATCACTATTTTATCTGGAAGATTAACTCCCACTTGATTCAAGCGATTGTAGTACCCAGACAATCTAAGCACATGCTCACTAGTTGAGCGATTCTCCTCCATCTTTTAGCTATAGAACTTGTTGGAGACTCCATATCTCTCAACTCGGGTATTTGCTTGAAATATTAACTTCAACTCCTGGAACATCTCATATGGTCCATGATGTTCAAAACGTCTTTGAAGTCCCGATTCTAAGCCATTAAGCATGGTGCACTAAACTATCAAGTAGTCATCATATTGAGCTAGCCAAACGTTCATAACGTCTGCATCTGCTCCTGCAATAGGTCTGTCACCTAGCGGTGCATCAAGGACATAATTCTTCTGTGCAGCAATGAGGATAAACCTCAGATCACGGATCCAATCCGCATCATTGCTACTAACATCTTTCAACACAATTTTCTCTAGGAACATATCAAAATAAACACAGGGAAGCAACAACGCGAGCTATTGATCTACAACCTAATTTGCAAAATACTACCAGGACTAAGTTCATGATATATTTAAGTTCAATTAATCATATTACTTAAGAACTCCCACTTAGATAGACATCCCTCTAATCCTCTAAGTGATTACGTGATCCAAATCAACTAAACCATGTCCGATCATCACGTGAGATGGAGTAGTTTCATTGGTGAACATCGCTATGTTGATCATATCTACTATATGATTCACGCTCGACCTTTCGGTCTCCGTGTTCCGAGACCATATCTGTATATGCTTGGCTCGTCAAGTATAACCTGAGTATTCCGCGTGTGCAACTGTTTTGCACCTGTTGTATTTGAACGTAGAGCCTATCACACCCGATCATAACGTGGTGTCTCAGCATGAAGAACTTTCGCAACGGTGCATACTCAGGGAGAACACTTCTTGATAATTAGTGAGAGATCATCTTAAAATGCTACCGTCAATCAAAGCAAGATAATATGCATAAAAGATAAACATCACATGCAATCAATATAAGTGATATGATATGGCCATCATCATCTTGTGCCTGTGACCTCCATCTCCGAAGCACCGTCATGATCACCATCGTCACCGGCGCGACACCTTGATCTCCATCGTAGCATCGTTGTCGTCTCGCCAATCTTATGATTCCACGACTATCGCTACCGCTTAGTGATAAAGTAAAGCATTACAGCGCGATTGCATTGCATACAATAAAGCAACAACCATATGGCTCCTGCCAGTTGCCGATAACTTGGTTACAAAACATGATCATCTCATACAATAAAATTCAGCATCATGTCTTGACCATATCACATCACAACATGCCCTGCAAAAACAAGTTAGACGTCCTCTACTTTGTTGTTGCAAGTTTTACGTGGCTGCTACGGGCTTAAGCAAGAACCAATCTTACCTACGCATCAAAACCACAATGATAGTTTGTCAAGTTGGTGCTGTTTTAACCTTCGCAAGGACCGGGCGTAGCCACACTCAGTTCAACTAAAGTTGGAGAAACTGTCACCCGCAAACCACCTATGTGCAAAGCACGTCGGGAGAACCGGTCTCGCGTAAGCGTACGCGTAATGTCGGTCTGGGCCGCTTCGTCCAACAATACCGCCGAACCAAAGTATGACATGCTGGTAAGCAGCATCATTGAAGGAAATATGCCCTAGAGGCAATAATAAAGTTATTATTTATTTCCTTATATCATGATAAATGTTTATTATTCATGCTAGAGTTGTATTAACCGGAAACATAATACATGTGTGAATACATAGACAAACAGAGTGTCACTACTATGCCTCTACTTGACTAGCTCGTTAATCAAAGATGGTTATGTTTCCTAACCATGAACAAAGAGTTGTTATTTGATTAACGGGTCACATCACTAGTGAATGATCTGATTGACATGACCCATTCCATTAGCTTAGCACCTGATGTTTAGTATGTTGCTATTGCTTTCTTCATGACTTATACATGTTCCTATGACTATGAGATTATGCAACTCCCGTTTGCCGGAGGAACACTTTGTGTGCTACACCAAATGTCACAACGTAACTGGGTGATTATAAAGGAGCTCTACAGGTGTCTCCAATGGTAGATGTTGGGTTGGCGTATTTCGAGATTAGGATTTGTCACTCCGATTGTCGGAGAGGTATCTCTGGGCCCTCTCGGTAATGCACATCACATAAGCCTTGCAAGCAATGCAACTAATGAGTTAGTTGCGGGATGATGTATTACAGAACGAGTAAAGAGACTTGCCAGTAACGAGATTGAACTAGGTATTGGATACCGACGATCGAATCTCGGGCAAGTAACATACCGATGACAAAGGGAAAAACGTATGTTATTATGCGGTCTGACCGATAAAGATCTTCGTAGAATATGTAGGAGCCAATATGGGCATCCAGGTCCCGCTATTGGTTATTGACCGGAGATGTGTCTCAGTCATGTCTACATTGTTCTCGAACCGTAGGGTCCGCATGCTTAACGTTACGATGACAGTTATTATGAGTTTATGCATTTTGATGTACCGAAGGTTGTTCGGAGTCCCGGATGTGATCACGGACATGACGAGGAGTCTCGAAATGGTCGAGACATAAAGATTGATATATTGGAAGCCTATGTTTGGATATCGGAAGTGTTCCGGGTGAAATCAGGATTTTACCGGAGTACCGGGAGGTTACCGGAACCCCCCGGGAACCATATGGGCCTTAGTGGGCTTTAGTGGAAAGATGAAAGGGGCAGCACAAGGTGGGCTATGCGCCTCCCCCCTCCCCTAGTCCTATTAGGACTAGGAGAGTTGGCTGGCCCCCCTTCTCTCTCTCCCCACTCGAGGATTCCTATTCCAACTAGGATTGGGGGGGGAGTCCTACTCCTGGTAGGAGTAGGACTCCTCCTGCGCCTCCATAGGGCTGGCCGCACCCCTCCCCCTTGGCTCCTTTATATACTGAGGCAGGGGACACCCCTAAACACACAAGTTGATCCTTGAGATCGTTCCTTAGCCGTGTGCGGTGCCCCCTGCCACCATATTCCACCTCGATCATATTGTAGCGGTGCTTAGGCGAAGCCCTGCGACGGCATGTAGGATCGAAAGTATGTCTAGAGGGGGGGGGTGATTAGACTACTTGACCAAATAAAAACTTAGCCTTTTCCCAATTTTAGTTCTTGGCAGATTTTAGCTATCTTAGGACAAGTCAAGCAATCATCACACAATTCAAGCAAGCATGCAAAGAGTTTATTGGCAGCGGAAAGTAAAGCATGCAACTTGCAAGAATGTAAAGGGAAGGGTTTGGAGGATTCAAACGCAATTGGAGACACGGATGTTTTTCCCGTGGTTCGGATAGGTGGTGCTATCCTACATCCACGTTGATGGAGACTTCAACCCACGAAGGGTAACGGTTGCGCGAGTCCACGGAGGGCTCCACCCACGAAGGGTCCACGAAGAAGCAACCTTGTCTATCCCACCATGGCCATCGCCCACGAAGGACTTGCCTCACTAGCGGTAGATCTTCATGAAGTAGGCGATCTCCTTGCCCTTACAAACTCCTTGGTTCAACTCCACAATCTTGTCGGAGGCTCCCAAGTGACACCTAGCCAATCTAGGAGACACCACTCTCCAAGAAGTAACAAATGGTGTGTAGGTAATGAACTCCTTGCTCTTGTGCTTCAAATGATAGTCTCCCCAACACTCAACTCTCTCTCATAGGATTTGGATCTGATGGAAAGAAGATTTGAGTGGAAAGCAACTTGGGGAAGGCTAGAGATCAAGATTCATATGGTAGGAATGGAATGTCTTGGTCTCAACACACGAGTAGGTGGTTCTCTCTCAGAACATATGAGTTGGAATGATGTATGTGTTCTGATGGCTCTCTCCACGAACGAAGAGGAGGTGGAGGGGTATTTATAGCCTCCACACAAAATCCAACCGTTACACACAATCTACCAATCTCGGTGGGACCGAATCAGAAAACTCGGTCTGACTGAAATAGTAAACCTAGTGACCGTTAGGAATTTCGGTGGGACTGACATGCAACTCGGTAGGACCGATTCGGTTAGGGTTTGGGCATAACGTAATCTCGGTGAGACCGATTGCACAAACTCGGTGAGACCGAGTTTGGCAATTAGCTAACCAGAGAGTTGGTCAGGTAAACTCGGTGGGACCGACTCGCTCTTTCGGTGAGACCGAAAAGTTACAAGAAGGAAACAAAGAGTTTACATTGCAAACTCGGTGGGACCGATTTGCTCTTTCGGTGAGACCGAAAAGTTACGAAAGGGAAACAGAGAGTTTGCAACCCCATCTCGGTGAGACCGAGATCCTTATCGGTAGGACCGAATTGCTAGGGTTTGGCAGTGGCAAATGACAAGTGAAACTCGGTGGCGCCGGATTGGCAGAATCGGTATGACCGAGTTTGGCTTAGGGTTTAGGTCATTTGTGGCTATGGAAAAGTGGTTGAGGATTTTGGAGCATATCACTAAGCACATAAAGCAAGAGGCTCATTAAGCAACACCTCATCCCTCCTTGATAGTATTGGCTTTTCCTAAAGACTCAATGTGATCTTGGATCACTAAAATATAAAATGAAGAGTCTTGAACTTTTGAGCTTGAGCCAATTCTTTGTCCTTAGCATTTTGAGGGTTCCACTTTCACATCCATGCCATGCCAATCATTGAGCTTTCCTGAAATAATCATCTTGGAATAGCATT
Organism: Triticum urartu; assembly: GCF_003073215.2. NCBI lineage: Eukaryota > Viridiplantae > Streptophyta > Magnoliopsida > Poales > Poaceae > Triticum > Triticum urartu. Next base: position 33,201,310 of record NC_053026.1, read on the forward strand.
AGCTCAGTGAGCTATATGTTGTTATGAATTACCAAAACCACCTAGGGATAGTTGCACTTTCAATCTCCCCCTTTTTGGTAATTGATGACAACATATAGATCAAAGCTTCGACAAATTATAATAATCATGAAGTACATCGTCGCTTTGAGAAGTATGTGACAAGTAAGAGCTCCCCCTAAATTTGTGCATATTTAAAATTTGCTTTGGACTGCAAATGCACAAGGAGTTAGAATTATGGGTTACTCTTCCATGTCACATACATCTTGGTGGAGCGCTTAAAATGATAAGAATGAAATACATGCACCCATCACCAAGAATAGTGAATGATCACAAGAGATAGATGGAATGATAACATTAAGCAAGCATTAAGCAAACATTAAGTGTAGCTTATGATCAAACACATGATCATCGATGTCTCACAGGCATAAGGACGTAGTATCTCACAAACAAGCAAACAAAGTTCGAAGAACCACCAAATAAAACAAGAGAGAAAAAAAACAACACTCTCTCTCGAAGCCTATGATCTATACATTTTCTCCCCCTTTGGCAACAAGTTACCAAAAAGTTCCTAGAAAATGCATAGTGCTAAGTCGACGCTCAGGCTTGATCTTCAGGTGGTGGTGGAGTCCGGAGCACGCCAAGGACGAAGCCTTCAATAGATGTGGTAGGAGTTGAGGCTGAAGTGGATGCTGGAGCTGGTGGAACTGAGGCTGTAGCTGGTGCAGACGTTGTAGCTTTGGTGTCAGCAACTGGCAGTGCAGACGACCTCGGACCTCATGGCACCCTGGCAAAAGCATCAGTCGTGGTCCTGCCTCTCCTCTCGTTCATGTCATCCTGGAGCTGCTCCACGGCAGTCTGTATCTCAGTCACCTTGATGTCCAAGTCATAGAACCTCTGTTCCATGATTCTCTCCAAGCTTGCCTGGTTCTGAGTCAGGGTGGCTAGTCCTTGCTCAATCCGCAGGGTGGACGCAATCAGGTAACCAAGCTGCTCTTGTTTGGTTTTCAGAAAATATTCAGATGCCTCCTCTTGAGTAGGCATCCTGGCAGCTTTCTCCTTCTTCGCCTTCTCCTTCTTAGCTTGTGCATGGGCAGATGAGGGCTCATTCTCAGTCATAACCACTTGGTTATCTTCAAAATCTGGACGGATGGGCATGTGTTCCTTATCCAATAAATATACGCCCATGCCCATCTTTGAGTTGATGAGCTCCTGAATCTGAGGTGCATATCCACAGCTCCTCTTCTGGTCTGCTGCAGTCCTCTTGATTGTTTCCACTATAAGGCTCATGACCTTAAATTTCCGAGGCACGTCAAAGACATGAAGCAAGTTGATCGCGTGACCTCTGATCATCTTGTGATCTCCAGACTTAGGCAACAGAGTGTGCCTTAGTATCCAATTGATAGTGGGCAGTCCTGAGAGAAGGTAATGCACTAAGCCAAACTTGAACGTGTCGAGCACTTCATTCGGGATCTCCTTGTACATGTTGGACATTGAGTTATGATCCATCTTCTTCTTGGCATAAATTTCCAAGTCATCTGCTTGTTCCTCTGGGGCATTGATCAACTTCGCCCATTCCTCAACAGTGGATTGGTACCTTGTACCTTCAGACATCCATGTGATCCTCCCATCTGGGTAGAAGTGTGCTGTGGAGTAGAATTGCATGATTAGCTCCTCGTTCCACTTTGTGAGCTTCTGCCCAACAAAGTCTGCAACTCCACACGCACTAAAGCTGTCGTACACTTCGGGGAAGTACTCTTCATGTTCCTTCATGTAGGTCCATTCGACCCATCTCATGTCACAGACTATTGGCTTCTTGTCAAGCAAAACAGTCTCATAGAAATCTTGCTGCTCCTTGGTGTGAAATCTGTAATCCACGGCAGTCCTTCTCCTAGAAGCATACGGATCTGCTTCTCTCCACTTCCTCAGCCCTGAATCTCTCCTAAGCTTCATATCCTCAGCCACAGGATGAGCATCGTTGTGGTATGGGATCTTGGGCTTGAGCTTTCTAAGGACACTCTCTTCCTCTTCTTCAGTAGTTTCAGGCACTGGGGCCTTGTTCTTTTCTGCAGCAGGTATACTCCTTGTATTTCTCTTGGGTGCACTCTTTGGCTTAGATGCAGCCTTGGGTGCTTCCTTGGGCTTAGATGCAGCTGTTCCTGACCTTATGGCATCTCCCATAAGTTTGGCTGCCTTAGGTGCTGGTGCAGCAACCTCTTCTTCTTCCTCCTCATCTTCCATGATGGAGGCCTTGCCAAGGACTCTAGCCACAGTCTTCTTCACCCTCTCTTTCCTCTTTTTGCCTTCAGCAGCAATGGGCTCAATGGGAGCAGGTGCAGGCTTCTCAGTTGAAACCCTTGCCTTTGACATGGGCTGCCTGCCTGCTGGCCTTTTGACTTTTAGCCCTGGCTTTGTGCCTTGAGCTGGCTCAACTCTTTTTGATGTGGCCTCTTCCTCTGCCACATAGTCCTCATCTTCAGAATCAGAAGTTCTTTTCTTCCTTTGACGTGTGGCAGCCTTAGGCAGATTGCTAGGGGTACTCCTGCTGCCATCATCTGAAGAACTTGAGGGACTAGTGCCCTCACTCATCACAACTTGCTGCTTAGACAAATTCTGGCTATCACTTTGATCAGACATGTTGCAAACTGACTGCTGACCCTGTGAATAGATTATAGATGAGATAGAGTGGATGAGCATCACAAAAAGCAGAGATTTTTGCAAAAGATTAATTCAAAAACTTAGTTTTAGTTTCCCACTGAAATCATCTCGGGTCTACCGATTTTCAAACTCGGTGACACCGAAGCAGTTTTGGCACCAGAACTAGTGAACTCGGTCAGACCGAGTTACAGTTCGGTGGCACCGAGACTGCTAGGGTTTCACAGAATTCCAAAATCGGTCGCACCGATAAGTGACTCTCGGTCAGATCGAGTTTCACTTGTGCAATGGCATAAGCCAGATTGGTGGGACCGAGTTTTTCAACTCGGTGGGTCCGAGATGGTTTCGGCGGAAACCTAACCCTAAAATTTTCGAATTAAACCTAATCTACGAGTTCATTGAATGGATAGGAGTTTATCAAACGTGGCAAGAATCATGATGATCACAATGTGCTAGGAATCGGATTGGAGAATAGCACAAAGATCGAGTCCATACCCTAGTTCGGCGGAGACTCGCTACGGCGGCAACGGCGGGGCAGAATTCCCGTTGACGGCGACGGAGACCAGCGACTAGAGGCTGCTGGCGGCGAGAAGACGATCCGGAGACCCAGGAGGCAGAGCGAGCTATGCGCGGGCGAAGAGGTTTCGGAGAAATTTCCAAAATTTTGCCCGTCACTATATATAGCCTGACCCTGTCGGTGTGACCGAGTGGAACAACTCGGTGGCACCGAGATGCAAAACTGTGTGCAGTTATTGCAACTCGGTGTGACCGAAAAGTTCAAATCGGTTGCACCGAGATCGAAAACCTAGATCAGCTTAATGAACTCGGTAGGACCGAAAGTGGAGTATCGGTCAGACCGAGATTCATAAAGAGGTTTTGGAAGTTTAAGTCTATGACGAATCGGGGACTCCGAGCGCTCCTCACACAGAGTGGTTCGAATCTGACTTGATCAAATTTTGTGATGCAGCATGAATAGAGTTTGAGACGAGAAAAGCATAGATAGCTAGAGGAGGTACTTAGGCATTCTTGTCCATCCACTTGGTGAAAGAAGGAAGCCAAACAATCAAAACAACAAGTGGATGTCCTAGAATGAGTAAAATATGCAACCAACATGCTCACACAATAAGATGGCAAATGAAATATGTGGCAAAGCATGCACAACCAATTCTAGCATCTATCAAGCAATTTGCGATGACTAGGTCATCTATATATGAGTATATTGACTTAGGAGTCAAGTGAGAACACTTGATCGTAGGTCATACTCATCGTTTAAGCTCGAGTGGGGTTACCACTTTTACATAAAGCATTGTTGTATTCACATCTTTTAGAGTTGCTTTAGCTCAAGTCTTAGAGTAAAGCTCCCCCTAGATGTGATATCCCCCCTAAGAGGGATGAACTAACCTTGGGTTTTGTCGATGATGACTTCATGTAGATGTTGAAGATGTGGATGCTCAATGTTGATGTAGATCACTTGGAGCTATCCATTTGAGTGAATTGCACTTTCAATACCTACATGGGTTAGTCCCACAAGGAACAAACAAGGATATCCATAGACATAGAGTGATGCACACACAAGATGATGTCCATGAAAACTTTAGGTTACCTTGTCCCTTGTCTTACCAACAAGAGGGTTTGTGACTCCTTGAACTAGTGCAAGATGTGGAAGTTGATTGCACTTGTTCTTGCCAAAATGATAAGAGTGAGGTATGTTGGCGGAGTCACCCTCGAGAACTCTCTAGTTCTTCTTCTTTTGGATCCACACCATCTTGATGGGAATCCTTGGAGTTGTAGTCGTACTTGATGTAGTGGAACTTGAAGTAGTCTTGGGAATCCACTTGACTAAGGTCTTAGGAGCTTCTTCAAATGCATCAATCTCCTCTTGAAGCTTGTCCTTGCCTTTTTGCTTGTAGTCTTGTGGTGGAAGATCATCTTGGGCTTGTGTTCCTTTGAAGGAAGGGTCATACTTCTCTTGTTGAGGAACAAACTTTGTCTTGGGGTATTGATCTTCTTCCCATTCAACTCCATTGGCATTGAACTTTCGTTCAAAACCAACACCTTGATTCTTCCGGTGCATTCCTTGCTTGCGCACAATTTCCTCGAATTGCTTACTCCCGGCAAGGCTTTTGTACACTCCTTTCTCTATAATTCCCTTCAATAAGCTATTTTCTTGCTCAAGTGTAACTTGGCTAAGAGAATCATTAGTGGAATCAAGAGAACTACTAGAAGCAACAACATTGGATTTAGCATGATCATTGTTACTACTAGAGGAAGAATCTGTCTTATTCTTGTTACTAGTCTTGACTTGAGGCATGTAAGTGGATAAAAGTAAATGCTTGGCAATGTGAGAAGAACTTTTCTTGCGGAGATCATCATTGATTGCTTTTAAGAACTCATGCTCTTGCTCAAGATTAAGCTTTTCAAAGCGTAATTTCTCATGAGCTCTTAAAAGTTCTCGATGATCTTCGAAGATAGTTTCATGGGCTAACTTACGAATGTTTAGTTCTTTAGTTAGAGCCTCAATCTTCTCCTTATCATTGTCATTCGTTTTAGCATGATTAATTGATATTTCACCATAATATTCATCACTAGAGTTGTCAACAAGCAAATCATCATCACCTAACAAGTCATCTTCATCACTATTAAAGTCAACATACTCGGGGTGTGTTACCTTAGGACCTTTGGCCATGAAGCATCTTCCAATTCCTTCATTTGGTGAGTCAAATATGTCGTAGGAGTTGGTTGACACAAGTGCTAGACCGGCAACACCTTCATCTTGAGTATCTTCGGAGTCGGAGTGATAACTTCTCTCGGAGTGGCTGTCGGAGTCGGAGCCGGATACCCATTCACCAACATGAGCTTGATGTCTTCGCTTTGTGTAGCTCCTGGATGATTTTTCCTTCCTTTCCGAATCCTTGCTTCTCCGTGAGTATCTCCGTTCATAACGATCATCTCTACTCCTTCTCTCTCTTGGTGGTGATTCTTTGCTTCTTCTTTTTGGAGAATCTTCTCTTCTCTTGTAGGGAGCCGTACACTCATTGGAATAGTGTCCGGGTCTTCCACAATTGTAGCAGTTTCGCTCTCGACTAGAAGATCTTTTGTCATTGTAGGACCTTGACATGAAGCTTCTATCTTTGTTTCTACTCTTGTAGAACTTGTTGAAGTTCTTCACCATTAAGCTCAATTCTTCATTGAAGTTTTGTTTCTCACTTGATGATGTGGGGACTTCACATGAGGCTTTGTAGGCACCACTTGATTTGTTGTGAAGTTCCTCTTTATCCTTGAGTGACATCTCATGAGCAACAATCCTTCCAATCACTTCCGTTGGTTTGAGATCTTTGTAATTGGGAATCATTTGGATTAATGTGCACACGGTATCATATTTCCCATCCAAGGCTCTTAGGATCTTGATGATGAATCTATCGGTCATCTCTTCACTTCCTAAGCCGGCAATCTCATTTGTGATGAGAGCAAGCCTAGAGTACATTTCAGCGACACCTTCACCATCCTTCATCTTGAACTTGTCAAGTTGACTTTGGAGCACATCCAACTTGGATTTCTTGACGGAGTCGGTACCTTCGTGCATATCAATCAAAGTGTCCCAAATTTCCTTTGCATTATCAAGGCGGCTGATTTTGTTGAATTCTTCGGGGCACAATCCGTTGAAGAGAATATCACAAGCTTGAGCATTGTATTGCAACATCTTCAACTCATCCGCGGTAGCTTCACAGTTTGGTTCTCTCCCATCAAAGAACTCACCTTGCAAACCAACACAAACAATAGCCCATACGGCTGGGTTATGTCCAAGAATATGCATTTTCATTTTATGCTTCCAACTAGCAAAATTAGTGCCATCAAAGTAAGGACCTCTACGGTGATAATTTCCCTCGCTAGACGCCATACTCTCCTAGGTTGTGAAACCAAGGCTATGACCACCAAAAGCTATGGAGATCAAGGCAAATGGAGACCAAAGCTCTGATACCACTTGTAGGATCGAAAGTATGTCTAGAGGGGGGGTGATTAGACTACTTGACCAAATAAAAACTTAGCCTTTTCCCAATTTTAGTTCTTGGCAGATTTTAGCTATCTTAGGACAAGTCAAGCAATCATCACACAATTCAAGCAAGCATGCAAAGAGTTTATTGGAAGCGGAAAGTAAAGCATGCAACTTGCAAGAATGTAAAGGGAAGGGTTTGGAGGATTCAAACGCAATTGGAGACACGGATGTTTTTCCCGTGGTTCGGATAGGTGGTGCTATCCTACATCCACGTTGATGGAGACTTCAACCCACGAAGGGTAACGGTTGCGCGAGTCCACGGAGGGCTCCACCCACGAAGGGTCCACGAAGAAGCAACCTTGTCTATCCCACCATGGCCATCGCCCACGAAGGACTTGCCTCACTAGCGGTAGATCTTCACGAAGTAGGCGATCTCCTTGCCCTTACAAACTCCTTGGTTCAACTCCACAATCTTGTCGGAGGCTCCCAAGTGACACCTAGCCAATCTAGGAGACACCACTCTCCAAGAAGTAACAAATGGTGTGTAGGTAATGAACTCCTTGCTCTTGTGCTTCAAATGATAGTCTCCCCAACACTCAACTCTCTCTCACAGGATTTGGATTTGGTGGAAAGAAGATTTGAGTGGAAAGCAACTTGGGGAAGGCTAGAGATCAAGATTCATATGGTTGGAATGGATGTCTTGGTCTCAACACACGAGTAGGTGGTTCTCTCTCAGAACATATGAGTTGGAATGATGTATGTGTTCTGATGGCTCTCTCCACGAATGAAGAGAAGGTGGAGGGGTATTTATAGCCTCCACAAAAAATCCAACCGTTACACACAATTTACCAATCTCGGTGGGACCGAATCAGAAAACTCGGTCTGACCGAAATAGTAAACCTAGTGACCGTTAGGAATTTCGGTGGGACTGACATGCAACTCGGTAGGACCGATTCGGTTAGGGTTTGGGCATAACGTAATCTCGGTGAGACCGATTGCACAAACTCGGTGAGACCGAATTTGGCAATTTGCTAACCAGAGAGTTGGTCAGGTAAACTCGGTGGGACCGACTCGCTCTTTCGGTGAGACCGAAAAGTTACAAGAAGGAAACAGAGAGTTTACATTGCAAACTCGGTGGGACCGATTCGCCCTTTCGGTGAGACCGAAAAGTTACGAAAGGGAAACAGAGAGTTTGCAACCCCATCTCGGTGAGACCGAGATCCTTATCGGTAGGACCGAATTGCTAGGGTTTGGCAGTGGCAAATGACAAGTGAAACTCGGTGGCGCCGGATTGGCAGAATCGGTATGACCGAGTTGGGCTTAGGGTTTAGGTCATTTGTGGCTATGAAAAAGTGGTTGAGGATTTTGGAGCATATCACCAAGCACATAAAGCAAGAGGCTCATTAAGCAACACCTCATCCCTCCTTGATAGTATTGGCTTTTCCTAAAGACTCAATGTGATCTTGGATCACTAAAATATAAAATGAAGAGTCTTGAACTTTTGAGCTTGAGCCAATTCTTTGTCCTTAGCATTTTGAGGGTTCCACTTTCACATCCATGCCATGCCAATCATTGAGCTTTCCTGAAATAATCATCTTGGAATAGCATTAGCTCAATGAGCTATATGTTGTTATGAATTACCAAAACCACCTAGGGATAGTTGCACTTTCACGGCAGAACATCAAGATCGTCACCACGCCGTCGTGCTGACGGAACTCTTCCCCGACGCTTTGCTGGATCGGAGCCCGGGGATCGTCATCGAGCTGTACGTGTGCTAAGAACTCGGAGGTGCCGGAGTAACGGTGCTTGGGTCGGTCGGATCGGGAAGACGTACGACTACTTCCTCTACGTTGTGTGATCGCTTCCGCAGTCGGTCTGCGTGGGTACGTAGACAACACTCTCCCCTCTCGTTGCTGTGCATCACCATGATCTTGCGTGTGCGTAGGAAATTTTTTGAACCTACGAACCTGATAAGCTCGAACCCAAAAAGATACTACTGAACCTCGTAGATCAACCAGAGCGAGATCCGCACCAGAGTGGTACGGTAATCCTGTTCTGGAAATCATTCTACTAGATCATGATGAACCTACGAACTATGAAGAAGCGATGGTGAGCCCAGATTCCGCAAAATGGCTTGAAGCCATGAAATCTGAGATGGGATCCATGTATGAGAACAAAGTATGGACTTTGGTTGACTTGCCCGATGATCGGCAAGCAATTGAGAATAAATGGATCTTCAAGAAGAAGACTGACGCTGATGGTAATGTTATTGTCTACAAAGCTCGACTTGTCGCGAAAGGTTTTCGACAAGTTCAAGGGGTTGACTACGATGATACCTTCTCACCCATAGCGATGCTTAAGTCTGTCCGAATCATGTTAGCAATTGCCGCATTTTATGATTATGAAATTTGGCAGATGGATGTCAAAACTGCATTCCTGAATGGATTTCTGGAAGAAGAGTTGTATATGATGCAACCGGAAGGTTTTGTCGATCCAAAGGGAGCTAACAAAGTGTGCAAGCTCCAGCGATCCATTTATGGACTGGTGCAAGCATCTCGGAGTTGGAATAAACGCTTTGATAGTGTGATCAAAGCATTTGGTTTTATACAGACTTTCGGAGAAGCCTGTATTTACAAGAAAGTGAGTGGGAGCTCTGTAGCATTTCGGATATTATATGTGGATGACATATTACTGATTGGAAATGATATAGAATTTCTGGATAGCATAAAGGGATACTTGAATAAGAGTTTTTCAATGAAAGACCTCGGTGAAGCTGCTTACATATTAGGCATAAAGATATATAGAGATAGATCAAGACGCTTAATTGGACTTTCACAAAGCACATACCTTGACAAGATTTTGAAGAAGTTCAAAATGGATCAAGCAAAGAAAGGGTTCTTGTCTGTGTTACAAGGTGTGAAGTTGAGTCAGACTCAATGCCCGACCACTGCAGAAGATAGAGAGAAAATGAAAGATGTTCCCTATGCTTCAGCCATAGGCTCTATCATGTATGCAATGCTGTGTACCAGACCTGATGTGTGCCTTGCTATAAGTTTAGCAGGGAGGTACCAAAGTAATCCAGGAGTGGATCACTGGACAGCGGTCAAGAACATCCTGAAATACCTGAAAAGGACTAAGGATATGTTTCTCGTATATGGAGGTGACAAAGAGCTCACCGTAAGAGGTTACGTTGATGCAAGCTTTGATACTGATCCGGACGATTCTAAATCGCAAACCGGATACGTGTTTACATTAAACGGTGGAGCTGTCACTTGGTGCAGCTTTAAACAAAGCGTCGTAGCGGGATCTACATGTGAAGCGGAGTACATAGCTGCTTCGGAAGCAGCGAACGAAGGAGTCTGGATGAAGGAGTTCATATCCAATCTAGGTGTCATACCTAGTGCATCGGGTCCAATGAAAAATCTTTTGTGACAATACTGGTGCAATTGCCTTGGCAAAGGAATCTAGATTTCACAAAAGAACCAAACACATCAAGAGACGCTTCAATTCCATCCGGAATCTAGTCCAGGTGGGAGACATAGAGATTTGCAAGATACATACGGATCTGAATGTTGCAGACCCATTGACTAAGCCTCTTCCACGAGCAAAACATGATCAACACCAAGACTCCATGGGTGTTAGGATCATTACAGTGTAATCTAGATTATTGACTCTAGTGCAAGTGGGAGACTGAAGGAAATATGCCCTAGAGGCAATAATAAAGTTATTATTTATTTCCTTATATCATGATAAATGTTTATTATTCATGCTAGAATTGTATTAACCGGAAACATAATACATGTGTGAATACATAGACAAACAGAGTGTCACTAGTATGCCTCTACTTGACTAGCTCGTTAATCAAAGATGGTTATGTTTCCTAACCATGAACAAAGAGTTGTTATTTGATTAACGAGGTCACATCATTAGTTGAATGATCTGATTGACATGACCCATTCCATTAGCATAGCACCCGATCGTTTAGTATGTTGCTATTGCTTTCTTCATGACTTATACATGTTCCTATGACTATGAGATTATGCAACTCCCGTTTGCCGGAGGAACACTTTGTGTGCTACCAAACGTCACAACGTAACTGGGTGATTATAAAGGAGCTCTACAGGTGTCTTCAATGGTAGATGTTGGGTTGGCGTATTTCGAGATTAAGATTTGTCACTCCAATTGTCGGAGAGGTATCTCTGGGCCCTCTCGGTAATGCACATCACATAAGCGTTGCAAGCAATGCAACTAATGAGTTAGTTGTGGGATGATGTATTACATAACGAGTAAAGAGACTTGCCAGTAACGAGATTGAACTAGGTATTGCATACCGACGATCAAATCTCGGGCAAGTAACATACCGATGACAAAGGGAACAACGTATGTTGTTATGCGGTCTGACCGATAAAGATCTTTGTAGAATATGTAGGAGCCAATATGGGCATCCAGGTCCCGCTATTGGTTATTGACCGGAGATGTGTCTCAGTCATGTCTACATTGTTCTCCAACCGTAGGGTCCACACGCTTAACGTTACGATGATAGTTATTATGAGTTTATGCATTTTGATGTACCGAAGGTTGTTCGGAGTCCCGGATGTGATCACGGACATGACGAGGAGTCTCGAAATGGTCGAGACATAAAGATTGATATATTGGAAGCCTATGTTTGGATATCGGAAGTGTTCCGGGTGAAATCGGGAGTTTACCGGAGTACCGGGAGGTTACCGGAACCCTGCGGAAACCATATGGGCCTTAGTGGGCTTTAGTGGAAAGATGAAAGGGGCAGCCCAAGGTGGGCTATGCGCCTCCCCCCTCCCCTAGTCCTATTAGGACTAGGAGAGTTGGCCGGCCCCCCTTCTCTCTCTCCCCACTCGAGGATTCCTATTCCAACTAGGATTGGGGGGGGGGAGTCCTACTCCCGGTAGGAGTAGGACTCCTCCTGCGCCTCCATAGGGCTAGCCGCACCCCTCCCCCTTGGCTCCTTTATATACTGAGGCATGGGACACCCCTAAACACACAAGTTGATCCTTGAGATCGTTCCTTAGCCGTGTGCGGTGCCCCCTGCCACCATATTCTACCTCGATCATATTGTAGCGGTGCTTAGGCGAAGCCCTGCGACGGCAGAACATCAAGATCGTCACCACGCCGTCGTGCTGACGGAACTCTTCCCCGACGCTTTGCTGGATCGGAGCCCGGGGATCGTCATCGAGCTGTACGTGTGCTAAGAACTCGGAGGTGCCGGAGTAACGGTGCTTGGATCGGTCGGATCGGGAAGACGTACGACTACTTCCTCTACGTTGTGTGATCGCTTCCGCAGTCGGTCTGCGTGGGTACGTAGACAACACTCTCCCCTCTCGTTGCTGTGCATCACCATGATCTTGCGTGTGCGTAGGAAATTTTTTGAAATTACTACGTTCCCCAACAAGTATGACTTATATCGCCCACAACTCACTTGTGTTCTACTCGTGCATATAACATCAACACATAAAACCTAGGCTCGGATGCCACTATTGGGGAACGTAGTAATTTCAAAAAATTTCCTACGCACACGCAAGATCATGGTGATGCATAGCAACGAGAGGGGAGAGTGTTGTCTACGTACCCTCGTAGACCGAAGCGGAAGCATTGACGCAACGTAGAGGAAGTAGTCGTACGTCTTCCCGGTCCAACCGATCCAAGTACCGTTACTCCGGCACCTCCGAGTTCTTGACACACGTACAGCTCGATGACGCACCCCGGGCTCCGATCCAGCAAAGCTTCGGGGAGGAGTTTCGTCAGCACGACGGCGTGGTGACGATCTTGATGTTCAACTATCGCAGGGCTTCGCCTAAGCACCACTACAATATGATCGAGGTGTAATATCGTGGAGGGGGGCACCGCACACGGCTAAGGAATGATCATGAAGATCAACTTGTGTGTTCTAGGGTGCCCCCCTGCCCCGTATATAAAGGAGCAAGGGGGAGGCCGGCCGGCCCTTGGGTGCGCCAAGGAGAGGGGGGGGAGTCCTTCTCCTAGTGGGCTTTCCTAGTCCAACTAGGAATAGGGAGGGGGAAGGAAAGAGAGGGAGAGGGAGAGGGGGCCGCGCCCCCCTTCCTAGTCCTATTCGGACTCCCCATGAGGGGGGGGGGGCGCCACCTCCTGGGCTGCTGCCCTCTCTCTCCCCTCAGGCCCAATAAGGCCTATTACTTCCCCGGGGGGTTCCGGTAACCCCTCCGGCACTCCGGTTTTATCCGAAATCACCCGGAACAATTCCGGTGTTCGAATATAGTCGTCCAATATATCGATCTTTATGTCTCGACCATTTCGAGACTCCTCGTCATGTCCGTGATCACATCCGGGACTCTGAACAACCTTCGGTACATCAAAATGCATAAACTCATAATGAAACTGTCATCGTAACTTTAAGCGTGCGGACCCTACGGTTCGAGAACAATGTAGACATGACCGAGACACGTCTCCGGTCAATAACCAATAGCGGGACCTGGATGCCCATATTGGCTCCTACATATTCTACGATGATCTTTATCGGTCAGACCGCATAACTACATACGTTGTTCCCTTTGTCATCGGTATGTTACTTGCCCGAGATTCGATCGTCGGTATCCAATACCTAGTTCAATCTCGTTATCGGCAAGTCTCTTTACTCGTTCCGTAATACATCATCTCACAACTAACACATTAGTTGCAATGCTTGCAAGGCTTATGTGATGTGTATTACCGAGAGGGCCCAGAGATATCTCTCCGTCAAACGGAGTGACAAATCCTAATCTCGAAATACGCCAACCCAACATGTACCTTTGGAGACACCTGTAGAGCTCCTTTATAATCACCCAGTTACGTTGTGACGTTTGGTAGCACACAAAGTGTTCCTCCGGCAAACGGGAGTTGCATAATCTCATAGTCATAGGAACATGTATAAGTCATGAAGAAAGCAATAGCAACATACTAAACGATCGGGTGCTAAGCTAATGGAATGGGTCATGTCAATCACATCATTCAACTAATGATGTGATCCCTTTAATCAAATAACAACTCTTTGTCCATGGTTAGGAAACATAACCATCTTTGATTAACGAGCCAGTCAAGTAGAGGCATACTAGTGACACTCTGTTTGTCTATGTATTCACACATGTGTTATGTTTCCGGTTAATACAATTCTAGCATGAATAATAAACATTTATCATGATATAAGGAAATAAATAATAACTTTATTATTGCCTCTAGGGCATATTTCCTTCATCTTTACCTATGAAATATCTTGGTACACCGATATCTTATTCCACTTTAAAAAATGTTGAGTTGGAATTTCTGGATGCTAAGATGGTTAAAAAATTAGACGCCTGGATAGCCTATGCAGCCTCTTCTGGTGCTAGGCTTACCCTGTTAGGCTCGAGCCTAGATGGAATACCTTCTTATCTTATGTCTATGTTCCTATTCAACAAGACTTTTATTGAGAAAATGGATAAACACCGGAGAAGATTTTTCTGGAAAAGGAAGAACAATAAACGGGCGTATCATATGGTGAAATGGACTAGGGTTTGTAGGTCCAAAAGAATCGGTGGGCTGGGGATCAAAGACCTCCACAAGCAGAACATTAGTCTGTTAACCAAGTGGTGGTGGAAGCTTGAAACTAAAGATGGGTTGTGGCAACAAATTATTCGGGCCAGATATTTCAAGAATAAAACGGTGGCCAATATTCGTAGTCGTTTTTCAGACTCCCCTAGTTGGAAAGCGATTATGAAAGTTAAAGAGACATATATGGCTGGGAGGGCCGTTAAGGTTAATAGTGGTAACTTGGCTAGGGTCTGGCATGACCCATGGATAGCTGCTGTGCCACTATGCGAAAAATTCCCCATCCTGTTCAGTATTTGTCAGGATCAGGATGGGACTATTGCAGATTTTGTGGCGAAAAACTATAGCTTGGGTTTCAGGCGCAGGCTGTTTGGGGAGATCAATGATCAATGGGAGTGGGTAGTTTCTGAGGCAAGAAAATATGCTTTGAACAATATACCTGATACAGTGTCTTGGAAGCTGTGCAAGAACAAGAGACTTACCACTAAATCAGTGTATAAGTGGTTGGAGAGGGATTTAGCTGGTCCTAACTATAAGTGGATCTGGAAAGCTAGCATCCCATTGAAAATCAAAATATTCTTGTGGCAGCTATTCCAAAATGCGGTGCTTACCCGGGATAATTTGAGGAAGAGGAATTGGCCCGGGAATCCTGTTTGCTCTTTCTGCACGAACATGGAAACTGCGAACCATCTATTCTTTACATGTCCTCTTGCTCGAACAGTCTGGGGGACCCTGGGACTTACGGCTGGAGCGTCCTGTTGCCCGCGATCCCTCTGGCAAAGCTGGGCGTGGTTGTATAAGTTTTTCCCTGGTGGAAAACAATTTTACATGATGATCATTGCTGCTTTGTGTTGGGGGATATGGTGTCTTCGAAACAAAGTTATTTTTGACAATTATAATGCTCGTTCTCCGCTGGAGGCTGTTTCCAGTGCATATTCTTTTATGTTGTACTGGGCAGGACCACTGAAAGAAGAAGATAGGTCGAAGTTTCAGGCGGGTGTGAAGAGATTGGCGTATGTGGCAGCAGCTCTGGCGGACAGGACTCACTCGCGAGGTGTGATGCGACTGAAGGATGGAGAGGGGATCCAGATCGGCTAATCTGCTTGGTTTGCAGTCCACTGAGGTTTGATGCCCGTTCTGGAGTCTTATGTGCTTTTGGAGAGTTACTTCTTTCTACCCTGAGTAGACTATGTAGTCTATCAGGTTGTGCACTATTTTCGCTGATGGTTAGGGTAGTGGCTAGTCGGTGTCGTCAGGTTTTCGTTCCATGGCAGTTGATCTGTTTTAGGGTCCTCTTGCGGTGGGTTTCCTGTCGATGCTCCAGCTCGCTCCTTCTCTTTCAGTCTTATTTTGGGTGTGGTTGTCTTGATAAAACTACTGGAACATTGTATTTCTGTTGATTGTAAAATTAATGAAAAGGGGTGCGAGCCCGGTTGGAAAAAAAAAGCACGTCAAATGGCACCGGTTCCCGCCGCAGCAGCTCCTCCGAGGCG
Organism: Triticum urartu; assembly: GCF_003073215.2. Taxonomy (NCBI): domain Eukaryota; kingdom Viridiplantae; phylum Streptophyta; class Magnoliopsida; order Poales; family Poaceae; genus Triticum; species Triticum urartu. Next base: position 33,217,021 of record NC_053026.1, read on the forward strand.
GCTGACTGGTCATCGATGAAGTCCAGCAACGGCACCGTCGCAGCGTCGCCATCTCCCTTCATTGTCTCCTCCACTTAAGTGTTTCACTCAGTCTAGTTCATTATGGACCAAGCCCTTGTGATGCTGATATATGCATAAACATGTGTACTGTTCAGTAGTTGCAGCTAACTAACCTTCAGGTTCCATACCTACCAGTCTATTGGCTGGCTGTGAATAAGTTGGTGACAGGTGCAGGGGTATGAGCATGAAGCAAACGTTACCAACTGAACACAAAACTAAAATCTGTCAGTTTTAGGTAGAAGAAAGTGAGTAAGCTTTCTAGTATGTAATGCATCTGTTTCTAACAATCAGATCAAATCTTAAACATTCTTGCCAATAAATACATGATACATCAACGTTTCAGAAGACCTCTTTCTACAAACTTAACTATAAGCTTCCCAGCAGCTGGTTGTTTCTCTAAGGTCAGCTGATTGTCAACTTTTCGACACAATTTAATATCAGGAATTAAATTTCTCTGAAACATCTGGCACGCCACATTGTATGACTGAACTGCGAGACCTCTATTAAGAAAACTCTCCATCAGAATGTGGCATGTCTGAGCGTCTCTCTGCGAGGCAGTTCTCAGTACCTTGCTGAGGAGACTGTAAGCTTCATTTATTTTACCTAATGCACATAGCTTCTGACCTGATTGTATACACTCTTAAGCTCTTGTCTCGCTAACATCTTATCCAGCAGATCGAGTAATTCTTCCACTGTACCCTTCTCACAGTATCTATGTATCACTGTCCTGTATGTAACGAGTGTAGGGACAATTCCTCTATTAAGCATTTTCTTCACAAGCTCTGTCGCTTCTTTCAGCCGACCTTTCTTTCCCAAAGCATTGACAACAACAGTATAAGTTACAACATCTGGATGCCTGTTACTGAGATACAAGTCATCCAACAAAGACAGCGCTGATTCCAAATCCCCCTGCCGTAATTACAGTAGTGAAGTTAATAACATTAATGGTACAACCTTTGCTTTGGCACTGCTCCATGAAGTCTTTGGCCTCTGCCGGCTTTCCTTCCTTACATAACGCATGGATCAGTAAGTTAATCTCCACAGTAGTGGGAAAGAAACCCTTCTGCAACATCTGGGCAACGACATCACATGATTCCTTTAGTTTCCCTTCTCTTCTAAACCCATGCATTACAACACTGTATGTGATATCACTTGGAGTCCACCATTCCTCTCCACTGTTGTTTAGCAATTCCAAAGCCTCTGAAGTTTTCCCAGCTTTGCAGAGACCATTTAACAGTGCAGTATGCGTGACTATGTTTGGCTTGCAGCCATTCTTATACATATGCTGTTGGAAATATGAGCAATTTACCAAATGATTTTATTAACAGAAATACTAGAGAAAGCATGACTAATATAGTAGAGATAAAACAAGTCATACGTTCTGACAGAGAGAAGGTAAATAGCTTCTGTATATATGAACCGTAGCCTATCATATCTATAGCAAACAGTAGAATTAGTTGCATATATGAGATAGAACCTAACATATTTAGGGCAAGTACTAGTACGAGAAACTGTGGCAGGATATCCAACAGAAAGAAGAACACATACTGGACAAAGCAGCAGTAGCACTGGACTTGGGGTCGGTGTCCTCGCCAGCCATGTCGTCGAGGAGGTTGTCGACGTCGGGGAAGAAGTCGTCGTCGGGGAAGTAGTCGTCGAAGTCCGGGGCGTCCGTGACGAAGGAGTCAGTCAGTAGTCACGCAGAGCGCTTCCCAAAAACCTTATCACCCTTCTCCCGTACAGGACTCAAAGAGGTGCGGTTTCGGAGGCCTACTGTCCCGACCTGCGGTGCACGCCGCAAGCCGGGATGAGGAAGATAGCAGCAGCTCAGAGATTGGAACCGGTGGCGAGAGGAAGGAGAAGTTCTGGTGCGTCTCTCTGAGAGGAGCGACCTCCCTTTTATAGGTGCAAGAGAATGAGGCGAGAGGCTGCGCCGGGAGCTGAAGGGAACGCGGGAGATGAAACGAACAGACAGCAGCCGAAGGGTGCAGCGTTCGTATTCAATATCCATTACAACAAAAACTTTCCAGCTCCTGAGTGACCTTTCGTATACCCGTAGTGCATGGCAAAAATTTAGACATCAGCTCGGCTCATTCCCGCAACCCGGTGCGGTGGGCGGCGGAGGAGGAGCGCGCGTGGATGTTCCTCTTGTTCTTATGCTCATACAAGTGGGGAAAGAACCTCCCTTATAAGGAGGTCCAACTCCCACTAAACTAGTAATATGGGACTAAACTTTAATAGTATCCCTTACTTTGCACAAATGAGCTAAGTGGGCCTCTAGGATTTATTAGAAATTTCTGAAATAGTTATTGGGCTGCCTTCAATATAGACTAAATTCCAGCATATGCTTCATCATCTTTCTTGCTTGATCAATTTCCTCGATCCGACAGAACCCATCCACCACTGCACTGTATGTCACAACATCAGGGTGACATTCTTTTGAAATCATCTCACCTACAATCTCCTTTGCCTCGGCCATCCTCCCATTCAAGCAGAAAGAGTGCACAACTGCACTATATCCAACCTCATCAACACGAAATCTTTTCCCCTCTAACTCCCTCAAGAACTCCAACGCCTCATCTGCATGCCCATGCTTTGCAAACACATGGATGAGCATGTTATAGGTGACCTGATCTGGAAATAGACCCGCATCATTCATCATCCTCCCAAGCAAACCCCGCACCTCTGCCACCCTCTTCTCCTTGCACAAGAAGCCCATCACTGTATAATAGGTAATCTTATCAGGTGGACACCCATTTTGCAGCATCACACCGATCATCTCTAGCGCCTCAACAACCCTCCGCACGCTACATAACCCCTTAATAAGGCAATTGTATGTGACTACATCCGGCTCGACCCCGACACGTCACATCCGGTCGCTAAACTCAAGCGCCTTGTCAATGCGCCCGGCAAAAACAAGCACATTCACTGCCACGTTACATATTGATATGTCAGGTGCGCACCCGTCCTTCTGCATGAGCTGGAGCACGCGCATGGCGGAGCGGAGCTTCCCCGCGCGGCTGTACGAGAGCATGAGATGCGCGAACTGCTGCGTCCCGCGCCTCATGCGGCGGTGGATCATGAGGCGCATGACGCGCCGGGCGGGGTCGTGGAGCCTGGTGCGGCCGAGGAGGCTCAGCATTTCGTCGAACACCTCCGGGGCGTGCCGGTAGCACCACTGGCGGTCGGCCCAGCGGAAGAACTCGAACGCGGCGCGGGCGTCCGTCTGCGCCTGCGCGCGGAGCACGGCGCGGACCTGCGGCGGGGAGATCACCCGGAGCAGGTTCCGGAGCTGCGCCTCCAGCTTCGGGGTCCACGAGCCGCGGAGCTCGAACAGCTTGCAGGTGTCGCGCACGAGGCGGCTGCGCGACTCCTCCACGAGGTCATCGTCGTGGGGTATCTCCTTGACGACGGGCGAGGGGGCGAGTTCTCCCGCGGCGGCCGAGGAGGATGCGGCGGCGGTGCAGAGGCGGCGGGGCTGGACGAGGAGGAGCAATGGGTTTTTGGTTAGGTGCCCAGCCATGGCGCCCGCTCGCGTGCGCGGGAGGAAATGCGTTTGGTGGTTAGGAAAGCGATCGGCAAATGGCCGGAGGGTGCCGCCGGCGGGCGGCGGCGGCGGGCGGCAGGTCACTGGTCGACGAGCCGGAGCAGGCTGTGTGGGGTCACAGCGTCAGGGCAGCGCATGTAAAACCCATTTGGGCTTCTCCATCTTTCAACTCTTGCCCCACCATCGTCTTGCTGTCTTTTTAAGAGCAACTCTAGAAAAGTCGTCATATTGATAGCCACCAAATACTTATAGAGTAAGATTGTCGAGATGATGCACAAACTCGAAGTCTTCATATTTGCTTACTCCATAATCGTGGTTGAGGAGCAGTGTGGTTCGTGTTCGAGGATGGCTGATGGATGCTGGCCATGGTGGTGTGATGTTGGCTCGTAGGATAAGATAGTTTGCATGAAGTTTGCGAAGAGGCGGGAGGACGGCATATCATGTGGTCTTTCTCAATTTTGTTGATGGGTGACGCTGGATATAAGGTCCGGATGGCATGAGGATGACCCTCGGCTGACATGACCTTTCTCCGACACGAGAGGACCGGAAAGGACGCACCTTTTGTGTATCAGTTATCGTGTCCTAGGTAAACGTTGGGTACCTAGGTGCGGAGTGGATAACTGTTGAAAGCATATAACTAGTTTATGTGTCCTGGCGCGTGCAACAGGCCTGGTCTTTGGTTCACAAAGCCCTGGCAGCGATGATACTCTCCCAGCTACGGCGACAGACGAGGCGCTTCTCCTCTCTCTTCGGCGATTGCCTCGACGGTGTTGGGGGTTCGAGACGGTCGACGGTTTTGGTTTGTGCAGAGGCTTAATGGATTTTTTAATAGTTTTATTCCTTCATGGGCTTCTTCACAAAGTTTTCAGGTCTGTCATGTCTCTCTATGTCTAGTAGTTTCTTTGTGTGTGTGCGCTCATGTAATGTTATTTTAGTTTAATGACATACATGATTACCCAAAAGACGTGGTACGCACTTGTCCATGGGGGCTTCCCTTTTCCTCAATCTCTCAGGCATCCCATGTGAGGTGGGGGAACACGTGAAGCTTCCTTCTCGCCCCATGCAACTGTCATATAAACTGTACTCCATAAGGGCGTGTATAATGCATAACCTTAAGGTGATGCCTCGCGTGCCATGTAGGATCGGATATGACGTAAAGTAGGTTCGGATAAGGAAGCTGGATCCTCTTCAGGAGACGGGTGCTTGAAGAGAAAACGTGTGGTCTAATGACAAAAGCTGAAAAGGTTGGAATGAAAAGTAGAGATGCATGTGTACTAAAGTCTTTATTTTTTATTTCTTAATGAGGCCCACTAGTGGTAGCTTGCATTGGGGAGAAAAAATAAATATGGATGCCTCAAATTACTTTTTATCATGGGGCATATGTATCCATATGCCACCATTGTACATGCCCTAAGTTAGCCTTGAGACGTTAAATATGAAGGCTGGGAGGCCAGATATGAAGGGCACTCCATAAATTACGACGATTCTGACATGTATGATGCTTGTGTCTTTTCGGTCAACACGGCGACTTTGCTCGAGTTTTTTTAGTGAAAACTATCATGAAAAGCTTTATTGATTAGATAAAAGAGTTACATCATTTACCAAACTCGCAAAAATAAAGTTAGGGGATCACCGTGCCAAATACAAGTTTTGGACATAGCCACGACATTCCTAGCTAGTTCATGAGCCCGTACATTGGTCTCCCTATTACAATATTCCACAAAAACATTATCAAAACCAATGAAAAGAATATTACAATCAGTGTAAATTGCACTTCTCATAGTAGCCGAGAAACCTCTATCATTAATGGTTAGAATGACCCGAACACAATCAGTGTGAATTATGGAAGAGTTGATATCTATTTGCCATGCAATTTGTAAACCCTCTCTGAAAGCAAATGCTTTGATGCAGAATTTACTTGTCGCGGATGCGACCACGGTGCGAAAGGAAATTCTCTTGGCCTCTTCCCCGAGCCGCTCCTGCGAGCGACCTCGGGGGCAACCCTAGCCGCCTCCTCCCCGTCCCCTCCTCCCGGCCTCCCTCCCCCGCCGCCACCGCGACAAGCCGCCGGGCAAAGCCCGGCCGGCGTGGGTGGCGGCGGGGAGTTTCTCCCCCTCGATGTGGTCGGCTGCTGCCGCGGGACAGTGCGTGGCGCGCGGGGGGGGGGGGGGGGGGGGGGGGGGGGGGGGGGGGGGGTCGGGTGGCCACGGGCCTATTGGCGCGGCGCTGGGAGCGCGGGACGGCGGCGGCGCACCGGCGACCTGGGGCCTGGACGGCGCGCGGCGGCTGTGGTGGGTCATCTTCTCCAAGTGGTGGCGCGTGGGGCGGCCCGGCCCAGATCCGGATTCGGTGCCGGCGGCTTGTCCTTCGGCGGGGGCTGTGGGCGGCTTTGGCCACGGCCGGCCTCTCCAGTCGCCGGTAGGGGTAAGTTGTGGTGGCGGTGGTGGTGGGGTGGACTGGGGCGGCAGCGGAAGGCGTTTCTTGCTGCAGGCTGAGTTCCCTGGTGCCACGGGCTGCGCTTGGCCTAGGCCACGGTCGGCTATTTCCTCCTCGCAGCTCAGTGGAGGTAGCAGCGGCGTGGTAGTGCGGCGGTGCGTGCCCGTCAGCTCCGATGTTTGGAGCTCGCCGGGTGGGCAGTGGCCCGGCGGGGCTGCTGCCCTTGGCGGGTCGGTTACGGCGACGGCTGGATCTCTGGTGTCGGCTCGTCTGTAGGCGGCCCGTTGCGACCTTCGAGCTCTCTCCTCGTCATCTGGGCGCAACCTTCGTCGAATGATTGGCCCTCCCCAGCTGCGATCCATCACTCGTCTCGCACCCGGCAGCAGGATCGAGCTCGTCTCGCGCCCGGCAGCAGGACCGACCTTGTCTCGCGCCCGGCAGCAGGACTGAGCTCGTCTCGCGCCCGACAGCAGGACCATGCTCATCTCATGCCCGGTAGCAGGACCGAGCTCGTCTCGCGCCCGGTGCCGCAGGACGAGGTGATGGAGGCCAGTTTCGGCCGGCCTATCGGGCCTCGGCACTGGGGGCAGCCTAGGGGTGCGAAAGACGGGTCCTTTCCACTCATGGCTTTGATTGGGGCAGCGGCGGATCTCGGATGAGGTGGTGTCAAGGTCTTGGATGCGGGGGCGGCGACCCTGGTGGTGGGTCCGCGGTGCTCATGGGCAGAGCCCGTGGCTTGGTGCTGCCCGGTTGCCATGGCCGTGTGGACGGCGTGTTAGTCGGGGTGTGGCGTTCGGTGGTGGTGAATGGTGGCCGGGGTAAAAACCTGCTTTATCTTCGGACGGACCGGCGGCGGCGAAACTCGTTCCCTTCCTGAAGGCGTCGCCGCCGCGGCCCTCATTGCCCATTGTGTTGCTCCATGGGAAACTCTGATCCTTGGATCGGGCGGTGGCGGCGCTCCGGTGTCGTCCCCTTCCTGAAGGCACCGCCTAGGAGCCCACGGTTCGTCATATATGGCTTCACCTCTTCACATAGTGCTAGTGTTGGTGTTGTTGCGCTCGGTGCCTATGTATCCTGCCTTGAGTGTGTGTGTTGTGGGGGCGTGCGTTGTACCAGGTGCTGTTGTTTGGTGCTTTATATATAAAGCGGGGCAAAAGCCTTTTTCAACGAAAGCAAATGCTTTAGCTATCACTGCATGGACAACATGCGAAAGATGGCATTGGGGCACAACTGATGCAATCACCTCTATGGTCTCTGATAACCACACCAACTCCACCGTCACCTGAATCCTCTCTTAGTAGCTTTCCTTCCATTGGCTTCTTCCGTCCTTCTCTTATAGCACCCCTAGCACCCCACCCTTCTGATTGCTCACATGCTTGTAGTTAGTCATCCTTCTGCTAGAGTTGTTCTAACACTCCATGACAGACTTTGTTTCTATGTAGCATATAAATTTTAGACACGACTATTTAGCGACCATTATAGTTTTAGGGATAGTGACCTGTTCCAGCATTAGCGTGTGTAGGCGTGCAAGGGCGAGCCATGTCCTCGACGTAACTACCTTTCCCACATGAGGTTGGGCGCGCGGTTGCACATGAGGCCAACACAATTAGCATGTGAGGTAACAATATATTCCTAAAAGCTCCTCCGAATGCAAAATCTACATCGCTTAGATTGATCATCTAGTCCTCCATAAAAGATATGTACTTCCAACCCAAGGTAAATTATGATGAGGATCCACCTGATCAATTGGGGGCCAAATGAGGCTTGAGGTTTAGGAAAATCATATTATTTTTGTAGTATATACTATCCTGTATAGAATTTTTAATTTTCAGTAACAGAATCAAATATTGTGTTGTCTTCTGATTTCACATGGAATCAAACATAATAACTTGGCAACGATCTTTCATGGTGTTATGGAGAGTCACCTTTGTATGGTTTTGCATCAACTCTAAATAGGATTACCTTTGGTGGTTTGGTGTTACGCATATTAAAAAAGTAGCAATAAGAAAAGTATATGGCATGTTGAAATCTTATAATAACTAACACAAAAACATTTGGTGGGACTACAAGAGTTTCCATGAGGTTGGACTCATTGGAATTTTGCAATACAAAGTGCATTGTAAAAAGTATGATTCCAATCCTCCAAAATTCCTACAAATTCTCTTTCAACTACAAAACCTCTTGTTTCAGGTTATGTACGGCTACATCTAACAACTCCATTCAGACCAAAACATCAGGAATAAAATCCACTTTGTCATGGCATGGCTTGCTTCCCGGATGGATCAATGTCACTTGCCTTCCCCTCTTCATTCCTATGCCATGTGGCAGGAGGAGTTCCAAACTAGAAGAAGAGATGAAAGTATGGGACAGCTGATCACTTTGTGCGCCTTTCACCGGACGAAGCCATGAGCATGGCTACAGCCGGCGACCAACATGAGCAGCATGAACTCGACGAGCAGAGCGAACTTTCGCTACTTCATGATCCAGAATAGCAAGATGCCCAGAATGATTACTTTGTGCTCCTGCGACCTGCTGAAGCCATGAGCGTTGCTACAGCCGCGACGAACATGAGCAGCATCAAAATGAGCAGAGCGTACGTATTCTTGGACGACTTGCGGTACTCGCTGAATAGCACGATTCCCCAGAATGTGCTCACAAGTGGCAATGCCTGATGAACAGCCAACAATGCAGAAACAGTTAGATTCATATTCATAGTGCCTCGTCTCTCTGAATTTCCTTCTTGTAAGTTGCTAACATCAATTAAAAGTTAAAAGTTATATCCACCACAGGATAAGATATTTTTTAGAGATTCAATAATATTAATTTAACATCTTGACTGAATCACACAGAATGCAAACATGTTTTTTTACGGTGCTGGATGCTAGCATGCATATAAGAAAGGGCTAGAGATTGATTCAGCAATCAAACCTCAACAGCATCAGCAGCAGCATAACCAGCCACCCATGAACTGGAAGCCATTGCCGAAGCCACAAAGCAAGCCGGCGAGGAGAGCCCATTGCCTGCCTTCACAGTCACTCAGATAGGCCTTGAAGGACGACTTTGGTACGTCAAGGCAGGTAAATGTAGCCTTTTTGCTAGGATCTTCAGTAATCGTACGATTTTGCCATAAAACCCATGTTAAGGACAAACTATAACCGGCCTCTCCATCTCCACCGTCATATTGCGCTGTCTTTTAAGAGGAACTTTAGCAAATTCGTCATATTGATGGCCACAAAATGTTTATGAAACAAGGTTGTCAAGGTGATGCACAAACTCAAAGTCTTTATATTTGTTGCCTCCATAATCGTGGTTGATGAGCAGTGTGGTTTGTGTTCGGGGATGGCTGATGGTTGTTGCCCATGGTGGTGGTGTTGGCTCGTAGGATAGGATGGTTTGCATGAAGCTTGGGAATAGATGCGAGGACGGCAGATCATGTGGTCTTTCTCGATTTTGTCGATGGGTGACGTCGGATATGAGGTCCGAATGGCACGAGGATTACCCCCGACTAACATGACCTTTCCCTGGCACGAGATGACCGGGAAGGTCGCACCTCTAGTGCGCCAGTTATCATGCCTACGGTAGATGCTGAGTAGCCAGGTGTAAAGAGGACAACTACTTTAATAAAGAAACGAACATACTTTCAATTCATTGATGGAACTTGTTTTAGCCAACTGTACTAGATATTGACTAATGTGTTCCAAGTTATTTATACCCTCACCACTAAATTTATTAAAATCAAGGATTTTATAACCTTGAGGGTACAAAACTGCATTGAATCGTTCGGATAAAGCTTTTGATACACGTGATTCCTTACTTTCAGCTCGTTTCAAAAAGTTTCTCGAAACATTTTGTGCAAATTCTTCTTTAATTTGGCTAAAATTGAAAATGAGGTAGACAAAGATGCTTGGTGATGGCATAAGAGCGACATGAGTACTAGATAGGGTACACCTTATGGTGTGGACACCGATCCATAATTTGATAGATGACTAAACATGCTTGTGCTTATGGGTGGTGTGACAAATTAAGCACACTCATACTAGGACTAGGGAATGTAGGTGCAACCGTAACTTGATTGATCTGGTTAGGATTAAAATTGAACAACATGGGGACAGTGAAGAAATAGGTAAAGTTAGCTTAGTGTTTTCTACACAAGCAAATACACCAGCATTACCGCTAAATTTGAGGTCGTCCATGCCGAAAAATGCCCAATGATGGCAATGTAAATTTTTGGGACAAATTGGACAGAATCCCGGTTGAAACAGCCGATATATCGGCCACTCACGGGCTGGGCCCGGTTATTCTAGCTAACAGTCGGATCTTCTCCGGTCTGGCCCAGTTACAGTGGGCTAACATCTAGCTCTTCTCGGATTTGATCCAGTTATACTAGGAAAACGGATCCGGTTAGACTGGGTTGTTTTCTCTGCTCCACAACACTCTTTTGGCCTCCGAGGTTGCATATGATTTCGGATGGAGATGACCCAAATATCAAAGTTGTTCGTTTCGGCGATTTGAAGAACATCTTAGCTCCTTTTTTTCATGTCAAAATCTTGTGTCAACAAATGTACAATCCCATTCAAGCAACAGGGCCAACGAGTATCACATAATCACATTACAAGGTCACAAAAAAAACCAGGTGTGGCCTATGCCACCTGATCAATTGATGGGAGCCACATGAGGCTTAAGGTTTAGGAACATCAGATTATTTTTGTAGCATATGCTATCATGTATATAGATTGTTTAAATTCATAGTAACATATCATATATTGTGTTGTCTTCTGATTTCACATGGAATCAAACATAATAATTTGGCAACGGTCTTTCATGGTGTTATGGAAAGTTACCTTTGTATGGTTTTGCATCAACACCAAATAGGATTACCTTCGGCGGTTTGGTTGGCAGACGAGTTAAAAAGTAGCAATAAGAAAACTATATGGCATGCCGAAATCATATAATAACTCAAAACACAATATGGATTCATTGGACTCATTGGAATTTTGCAATACAAAATGGATTACAGAAAGTATTTCTATGATTCCAATGCTCCAAAATTCCTACAAATTCTCTTTGAACTGCAAAAACCTCTTGTTTCAGGTTATGTACGGCTACATCTAACAACTCCATTCAGACAAAAACATCAGGAATAAAATCCACTTTGTCATGGCAGGCCCTGCTGCTTCCCGGATGAATCAATTCCCTTGCCACCCCGTCTTCCTTCATTCCCATGCCTTGTGGCAGGAGGAGTACCAAACTAGAAGAACAGATAGCCGATCACTTTGTGCGCCTTTGACCAGATGAAGTCATGAGCGTGGCTACAGCCGGCGGCCAACATGAGCAGCATGAACTCGACGAGCAGAGCGAACTTTCACTACTCCATGATCCAAAATAGCAAGATGCCCCAGAATGATCACTTTGTGCTCCTGTGACCTGATGAAGCCATGAGCGTTGCTACAGCCGCGACGAACATGAGCAGCATCAACACGAGCAGAGTGTAGGTTTTCTTGGACGACCTGCGGTACTCCCCAAATAGCACGATGCCCCAGAATGTGCTCACAAGTGGCAATGCCTGATATTGAACAAATGCAGAAACAGTTAGATTCATATTCATAGTGCCCTCTTCTCTCTGAATATCCTTCTTGTAAGTTGCTAGCATCTTATTTAAAAGTTAAAACTATTATCTACCACAGGATAGTATTCTTTTTAACATCTTGAATCATATACAGAATGTAAACATGTTTTTTTTACGGTGCTGGATGCGAGCATGTGCATATAAGAAAGGAGTAGACATTGATTGAACAAACAAACCTCAACAGCATCAGCAGCAGCATAACCAGCAGCCTGACCACCCATGAACTGGAAGCCATTGCCAAAACCACAAAGCAAGCCGGCGAGGAGAGCCCATTGCCTGCCTTCCCAGTCACCCAGATAGGCCCTGAAGGACGACTTTGGCACGCCGGCCATTGGGCGGTAGAGGAACAAGATGTTGAGGCCGACACCGATGACGAAGCACGACATGGAGAAGTAGAAGAAGGCGGTGTACACAACCAGGTGCGGGACGCCGCCTTTCAGGGTGTGCCACTGGTCATTGGTGGCGAGGTTGAGTGCCGGGGAGAAGAGCGAGAGGCACACCCCGGCAAAGAAAACTAGCCCAAGCCCCTTGAGGGTGCTCGATCCAAACACCTGGAAAATGATGAACAAGTTTGATTAGATCACTTCACTTCACTTCATTGGTGTTGCAAAAATCCATCCAATACCATCTGATTTTTTTTGCTCTCTGAAATAAAATGACTTGCGACACCTAGTACGATTTTACCTTAACCGAACGCCGGCCTTCGAGCTCAATCAGGTACTCTGCAGTTCCTGCTTCAGCTCTGGTGACCTCTTCTGCACAAGCTCCATTCTCTATGTCCACCTCTAGTGCATCATGTATACCTTGTTTGCTTGGCTCCATACCTCCATTTGTCCTGTTGAATTAGACAATAATGGTCAGAGAAGCAACCATAAAGACGTAAAATGGTTTACCAAATATTGACGCCTAATGCATGTAGCTGATATAATTTGACTCGGTCTGACGGAAAAAATGTGCAAGAAAGTGAGATGTTACCCAAGGTTGTAGCCATTTGTGGATTCACTTAGTTTCTCTTCATTATCAGCTGCATTGGAAGCGTGTACAGCAGTCCCAAGGATGACTGCAACAAGGAAGCAAGCCACTCCAGTGAAAAGAATATCTGCCCTGTTGATGCGGTTGTCCAGGAAATAATTCAGTGTTGTGCCTGAAAATACAACACGCGTTAAAAATGAGCGGAATTCTTTGAGGATACAGGATGATTGCGCAGATAAATTGGTGCATCGGTTTAGTTAACCGTAAATGTTCTTTTTCAGATACCAGCTGTACTCATATCTTCAAGTCTGTTCACAAACTTACCTATTACAACAACCATGCTTGCGCAGATAACCTCAGTAACTGAGAGACCCACATATGCCCAAGCATATTGTGTAGAAAGGTTCCCAATACTGAGCACAAGGCCCCCTGCCATTGCAAACAGCACCGAAGGCCAGTTATCCTTCATAAAAAAACATTCAGAGTCAGCAAACCGAATGAAAAATTATCTGTATCATCAGGAAGTTGTTGCATAAATAAATAAATGCATGATTATTTATTTCCTGGAAATAAATGAAAGCTAAGCTAACCTGACTGAGCTGGGTGAAGAAATTGGGCATGTCTTGCTTGCTCTCCCCAAGCTGGCCCAAGGTGAGCGCAATGAGGACCGCGGCGAGGAGGTTGGTGATCGAGTAATCGAGGTACGTGTGCTGCGGCAGCCGCCCCCTGCGCTCCAAGAGGGTGAGCAATGCTGGCCATGTGCCCAAGAAGAGGAGGGCGGCACACATGAGAGCAATGGCACTGCCCTTGTCTTCTACGATGAACATCTTGAGAAGCCTTTTTTGATGGAGAGCACGCGATTCGGTTCAGAAGGGGGGCTGCCTTCAACCACCTGCAGGCATCAATCAGTTGAGAGGTTGGAATTTATTCTGGATACACATGCATGAAGCATGATCAATGAACACACTTATTTCTTCATCATCGATTGAGATTTGATTTTTCAAGTTGCGAATCTGGAATTAATTCTGGATATTCAATGAGCACACTGATTGTTTTCGCAAAAACACCGAAATAAATAAATGAACACACTGATTTCTTTTCGTAAAAAAAAAAACAAATTTGAACACACTGATTTCTTCATCCCTGCAAAGTTTGCAAGAAACTGAATGATTTGGAGCACTCGCTACAGGGAGTAAAAATGTCATAACAAAGCAAAACACAATAGATTACTACATGTCCATCAGATTAATCACCATGAAAGTGATTCGGTTTTTTTTTTCTAAACCCAAACTGAATATCATCAGATTCACTCGAAGTCCAACTCGGTGTGCACGAGTTTGGCATGCTCTCTCTGCTCGCCCAGAATACCAGCCAGTCCATGTGTTCCTCAGCGGATTTATCGGAGAGCATATGCATATGTGAGTACAAGGAGAGGAGCGGGGTAAGTAGGAAGAGATACGTACCCGCCGCCGCCGCCGGAGATGGAGAAGACGAAGATCCTGAAGAAGTTGTGTGCTACTCCGTATGTTGCTTCCCTGCCTGCGGACCTGCGTTGCTATGTATGTATGCCCTATCCCTATATATATGTTGAGACCGGTGGCGGTTGTCTTCCTTGGCGATTACGGTTTGTCTGTGATTCTCCCTGTTGCCAAGTTTGCGAGGGAGGGCGACGGTGGCGGCGGCGCCACGCTATCTCCATGTCCTCTGCACTCACCTTGGTAGCAGCGATATCAGCCATCCAAGTTCAATCTCACGGCTGTCATCCCCCCAGTATCAGCCATCCAATTTCAATCTCACGGCTGTCATCCCCCCCACTCAATTTATGTTAATAAATAGTATATTTCTGTATTATTTATTTACATTTACATTTATACTTATTGTTGCTTATAAAAGCGCCGGTTGTAATTCTATTAAGCCATTAAATTTAGTGTGCACAAGACAACCATCGCCCTACGATCTAATGCATTTAATCGTATCGAAGAGTCCATTTGACTTTCGTGGTCTGTCACCAAATCCAACGGCCCAAATTCAAGCGACATCAATTGCATTTGATCTCTTGAATTAATTGCTCCTAATTTATTGCACGCATCCATGACATCGATTTACTCTTCTTAGACCAACTCTAGCCGATCCCCTATAACCGGTTAGAGGAGTAAAAATCTGATTATACTCCTCTAATCAGGACCTAGCCGAACCCCTAAAACCCATAGAGGATAATTTTTTCTCCATCGCTTATCCGCGTCTATATTAACTCCACCGCTAGTCGGCGGAGTAAATACCCCCACCCTCCTCTGCCTCTCCTCCTCCCTCCTCCATGCTGTCGGCAACAACCTCCCCCCCCCCCTCGATGTTCCTTGCCGCTCCCCTCCTCCAAAATGGCCGGATCTCGTGGCCGTCGATCCCCGACGCCCATCCGCAGCGCGGATCCGTGCCGCCACGAGCGAACCGCTGGCGCATCCTCGACTCAACCTCCCATGGGGCAAGGGGCCGTCACCAGGGCTGGTGAGTGCGTCGTTGGCTAAGGAGGACCGGGAGGCGAGGGAGCGGAACGCGACAGAGCCGCCGACGAGGAGTACATGGCAGACCTTCGCCACCAGTACCCGAGCTCGCGGTGGCGGAGCGCAAGATCTTCAGGGAGCATGCAACAGAGGTAGGGGGGGGGGGGTCATCGACGTCTCAAGCGGCAAGGAGGACGGCGGCGCCGACGAGGATCTTCCCCGACTATGGCGACGGCGACACAAGGCCAGACCCCATGGACGATGGGATTTCGCGGGTGGAGTAACTCGCCCTCTAAGTGGTTTAAGGTTTTAGACTATGCTTCGGTGGTTTAAGATGTAAATTATGTGTCGAATTAGACTATGCTTCCGTGATCATTAAACTATGCTTGAGTGGTTTATCAAATCTTTGTTCATTTACATTTAAATTTGCTTTTTACTCAATGACCATATCTAGCGGAGTTAATATACTCTGATAAAGTTTACTCCGCTGTTTCCTTCTCTATTTTTAGGGGATCGGCTAGAGTTGTTCTTAGTTTTATTGCACGCATGCATGGCAAAAAATGAGAAAATACATTGGCTCTTTCAATGGATTCCAAGCCGCGTAGATTTCTACAACAAGAGCCTTTCTGTCCATGATGCAAGTGCGTTCATCTCATTCCACCACTGTTTGATAGAGATAGCCTCTTGTGCGTGAGCCGCCAGTGCAGCTGGTGAAGAAATATTCCCTAGAGGCAATAATAAAGTTATTATTTATTTCCTTATATCATGATAAATGTTTATTATTCGTGCTAGAATTGTATTAACCGGAAACATAATACATGTGTGAATACATAAGACAAACAGAGTGTCACTAGTATGCCTCTACTTGACTAGCTCGTTGATCAAAGATGGTTAAGTTTCCTAACCATTGACATGAGTTGTCATTTGATTAACGGGATCACATCATTAGGAGAATGATGTGATTGACTTGACCCATTCCGTTAGCTTAACACTTGATCGTTTAGTTTGTTGCTATTGCTTTCTTCATGACTTATACATGTTCCTATGACTATGAGATTATGCAACTCCCGTTTATCGGAGGAACACTTTGTGTGCTACCAAACGTCACAACGTAACTGGGTGATTATAAAGGTGCTCTACAGGTGTCTCCAAAGGTACTTGTTGGGTTGGCGTATTTCGAGATTAGGATTTGTCACTCCGATTGTCGGAGAGGTATCTCTGGGCCCTCTCGGTAATGCACATCACTTAAGCCTTGCAAGCATTGCAACTAATGAGTTAGTTGCGAGATGATTTATTACGGAATGAGTAAAGAGACTTGCCGGTAACGAGATTTAACTAGGTATTGAGATACCTACGATCGAATCTCGGGCAAGTAACATACTGATGACAAAGGGAACAACGTATGTTGTTATGCGGTTTGACCGATAAAGATCTTCGTAGAATATGTAGGAGCCAATATGAGCATCCAGGTTCCGCTATTGGTTATTGACCGGAGACGTGTCTCAGTTATGTCTACATAGTTCTCGAACCCGTAGGGTGCGCACGCTTAACGTTACGATGACAATTATATTATGAGTTTATATGTTTTGATGTACCGGAGGTTGTTCGAAGTCCAGGATGTGATCAAGGACATGACGAGGAGTCACGAAATGGTCGAGACATAAAAATTGATATATTGGAAGCCTATATTTGGATGTCGGAAGTGTTCCGGGTGAAATCGGGATTTTACCGGAGTACCGGGAGGTTACCGGAACCCCCCGGGGACTTAATGGGCCTACATGGGCCTTAGTGGAAATAGAGGGAAGAAAGGGGAGTGTGGGGCGCGCCCCCCAAGGCCCAAACCGAATTGGTTTAGGGCAAGGGGGGCCGGCCCCTCTTTCCTTCTTCCCATCTCTCTTTCCTTCTCCCGAATCTTATTCCAACTAGGAAAGGGGGGAAGTCCTACTCCCGGTGGGAGTAGGACTCCTCCTGGCACGCCCTCTCCCTGGCCGGCCGCACCCCCCCTTGCTCCTTTATATACGGGGGCAGGGGGCACCCCATAGACACAACAATTGATCGTTTTGATCTTTTAGCCGTTTGCGTTGCCCCCTCCACCATAGTCCACCTCGATAATACTGTAGCGGTGCTTAGGCGAAGCCCTGCGTCGGTAGAACATCATCATCGTCACCACGCCGTCGTGCTGACGAAACTCTCCCCCAACACTCGGCTGGATCGGAGTTCAAGGGACGTCACCGGGCTGAACATGTGCTGAACTCGGAGGTGCCGTACGTTCGGTACTTGATCAGTCGGATCGTGAGGACGTGCGACTACATCAACCGCGTTGTGCTAATGCTTCCGCTTTCGGTCTCCCCTCTCATTGCTATGCATCACCATGATCTTGCGTGTGCGTAGGAATTTTTTTGAAATTACTACGTTCCCAACAGTGGCATCCGAGCCAGGTTTTATGTGTAGATGTCATATGCACGAGTAGAACACAAGTGAGTTGTGGGCGATATAAGTCATACTGCTTACCAGCATGTCATACTTTGGTTCGGCGGTATTGTTGGATGAAGCGGCCCGGACCGACATTACGCGTACGCTTACGCGAGACTGGTTCTACCGACGTGCTTTGCACACAGGTGGTTGGCGGGTGTCAGTTTCTCCAACTCTAGTTGAACCAAGTGTGGCTACGCCCGGTCCTTGCGAAGGTTAAAACAGCACCAACTTGACAAACTATCGTTGTGGTTTTGATGCGTAGGTAAGAACGGTTCTTGCTAAGCCCGTAGCAGCCACGTAAAACTTGCAACAACAAAGTAGAGGACGTCTAACTTGTTTTTGCAGGGCATGTTGTGATGTGATATGGTCAAGACATGATGCTAAATTTTATTGTATGAGATGATCATGTTTTGTAACCGAGTTATCGGCAACTGGCAGGAGCCATATGGTTGTCGCTTTATTGTAAGCAATGCGAGCGCCCTGTAATGCTTTACATTATCACTAAGCGGTAGCGATAGTCGTGGAAGCATAAGATTGGCGAGACGACAACGATGCTACGATGGAGATCAAGGTGTCGCGCCGGTGACGATGATGATCATGACGGTGCTTCGAAGATGGAGATCACAAGCACAAGATGATGATGTCCATATCATATCACTTATATTGATTGCATGTGATGTTTATCTTTTATGCATCTTATCTTGCTTTGATTGACGGTAGCATTATAAGATGATCTCTCACTAAATTATCAAGGTAGAAGTGTTCTCCCTGAGTATGCACCGTTGCGAAAGTTCTTCGTGCTAAGACACCACGTGATGATCGGGTGTGATAGGCTCTACGTACAAATACAACGGGTGCAAAACAGTTGCACACACGGAATACTCAGGTTAAACTTGACGAGCCTACCATATAACAGATATGGCCTCGGAACATGGAGACCGAAAGGTCGAGCGTGAATCATATAGTAGATATGATCAACATAGTGATGTTCACCATTGAAACTACTCCATCTCACGTGATGATCGGACATGGTTGAGTTGATTTGGATCACGTGATCACTTAGAGGATTAGAGGGATGTCTATCTAAGTGGGAGTTCTTAGGTAATATGATTAATTGAACTTAAATTTATCATGAACTTAGTACCTGATAGTATCTTGCTTGTCTATGTTGATTGTAGATAGATGGCCAGTGATGTTGTTCAATTGAATTTTAATGCGTTCCATGAGAAAGCAAAGTTGAAAGATGATGGTAGCAATTACACGGACTGGGTCCGTAACTTGAGGATTATCCTCATTGCTGCATAGAAGAATTACGTCCTGGAAGCACCGCTAAGTGCCAAGCCTGCTGCAGGAGCAACACCAGATGTTATGAACGTCTGGCAGAGCAAAGCTGATGACTACTCGATAGTTCAGTGTGCCATGCTTTACGGCTTAGAACCGGGTCTTCAACGACGTTTTGAACGTCATGGAGCATATGAGATGTTCCAGGAGTTGAAGTTAATATTTCAAGCAAACGCCCGGATTGAGAGATATGAAGTCTCCAATAAGTTCTATAGCTGCAAGATGGAGGATAATAGTTCTGTCAGTGAACATATACTCAAAATGTCTGGGTATCATAATCACTTGACTCAACTGGGAGTTAATCTTCCTGTTGATAGTGTCATTGAAAGAGTTCTTGAATCACTGCCACCAAGCTACAAAAGCTTCGTGATGAACTATAACATGCAAGGGATGAATAAGACTATTCCCGAGCTCTTCGCGATGCTAAAGGCCGCGGAGGTAGACATCAAGAAGGAGCATCAAGTGTTGATGGTCAAAACACCACTAGTTTGAAGAAAAAGGGCAAAGGGAAGAAGAAGGGGAACTTCAAGAAGAATAGCAAACAAGTTGCTGCTCAGGAGAAGAAACCCAAGTCTAGACCTAAGCCTGAGACTGAGTGCTTCTACTGCAAACAGACTGGTCACTGGAAGCGGAATGTAACATCCCAAATTTCCAATTTGGAATGTTATACACTAGATCATCATGCATAGCATATTTTCTTGCATTTTGGTTGATCCTAGAAATTTCACGCAACTCAAGGACCTCCGGAGAGAGTTGGAGATTTCGTTATTTTCATATTTGAGAGTTTCTCAAATTTTGAAAAGAGGATCGTTTGATTTATTTGTTTTATCTTCAATAAATTTTCCGGTGTCAAAATATGAGAGAGGGAATAATATGACTTTCCCAAAATTTAGGAAAATGAAGATTTAATAAATAGATCAATTTTTGTTTGCCGAAGTTTTATTTGCATTTTATTTGGATAGGGAAAAATGCGCGTTTTCGAAAATTGCATTTTAGGTCCGGAGAAAAGTTCATTTTGTTCGGCTCATTTTTAGGAGTCGGGAAAAATTTACGTTAGATTTTTCGGAGTTCGTTTAGATCTCTTTTTTTTTCTCTGCGCGCTGAACCGTTAAAAAAAAACTATTCACGGGCCAGCCGGGCCAAAGGCCGAAGCCGCCGCAAGCCAAGCAGCCAGCCAAGGCCATCGCTAGCCGCGCGCCAGGCGCAGGCGCAGGAGGCCGCCGCCGCCTCTCTCCTGTACCGAATCCTAGTAGGACTTTGGTCCTACTTCCGTATATTCCTTTTCTATTTCTAGATCTTTTCCTTCCCTCTTTTCTATTCCTATTCCTTGTCTAACTCCTTGCCCTCTACCCCAAGTAAACCCCTCCCCTCCCCAATATAAATACCCAAGCACCCCCCCTCTAAACACATCAAATTCCAAGCCTCTCTCAACCCCAAGCACTCCACCGCACCCCGCGCCCTAAGCCGCCGCCCGCGCCCTACGCCGCCGCCGCCGCCTTAGCCGCCGCCGCCGCCGCACCTAGCCGCCGCCGCACCTTGCCGCGCCGCCCCACGCCCACGCCGCTGGAGCCCCTCGCCGGAGACCTCGCCGGAGGTAGCCCCGCGCTACATCTATTCTTTTCATCGGATCGTTTTCTTCTAATCGTTCCGATTCTTCTTTTCCGATTCGTTTTCTTTCCGGTTCTTCGCCAAACCGTTCCGGTGTTCTAGATCGGTTTTTCGTTTCGGTTTTCTTCTCCGAAACCCTAGATCGGATTCGTTTTCTTCTCCGATTTAGTTGCCTTTGGACCGTTCGTCTTAACGAACGTGATCACCGGATTCTTCTAGGTTAACGAACGTCCGTTCGTTTAACCGTTCTTCTTTTTCTTCTCGTCAGATTTATTCCGCGTCTTTTCCGCGATCGCGATCTCATATCCGATCTTCTTTCTAGTGTTTCTTTTCGCTCGTTTATCGGAATCAGGTGATTCAAGCGCCTGGAGTTTCGTTTCAAAACCGCCGTTCCGTCTAATCAACTTAAACAAGTTTTTGCCCCGGTAAAATTTGACCTAGTTTCAACTTGCTAGAACCGAGTTGTTTTCTTCCGCCGTTTGTTTTCCGTTTCTTTGTTCGGTTCGTTCTTTCTTTTCAACCGGAGTTCTTAAATTGAACTTTCTGGTTCGTTCTCTTGTTCGAGTTTTACCTGTGCATTAGATGAGTACTTATTGTATGCTTGTTGTTTGTCTGCGATAGATTACCCGGATTGCGCCGCTTGTTACTTCGAAACCCTAGGACTCGCGGATCATCAGCAAGGCAAGTAACACTTTGATCATACCTTTTCTACAACCCATGTTTTATTGCATCAGATCAATCCTCTCACATTGCATGATTAGGATCTAATTAAATTGTGGGATGGGAAGTAGATGAGGTAGTACCTATCACCTGTATTACTATGAAACCTTTGGGAGTTACTTCTACGTTTGCTTATTATGCCATGCTATGCTAGTAGACGTGGATTGGGTGAGTGATATCCATGACAGATGTGAGTTGATAATTTTAATGGTTTATCTAAGGTGGCAACTTAAACACACATCTGGGTGGATTGAGGCACCTGATGTCTATCAGGACTTGCCTGTTTTTTTTGGACCGCCACCCAGGCTCAAAGGGATCATAAGATCTTTCATGCTAGAAACTTCCGTGTGCAGCCACAAGCCATTATGGGCTCTGGCATAGTTGACTAAGTTGTGCGAACTCTTACGGGGTGGATTAGCAGATGTAGGGGTTGTAGGTGGTACGGTCTACCCCACATGTAAGGTGCCAGCGCTTCTGAAAGACTGTGTCTCGGTCATCCGTGTTCTCAAACACCGTGTAGTGCGAGAAACCAAACGGAGGCGATCAAGTCTTCTGGGGAAAAGTGCGCAAACCTCTGCAGAGTGTACAAACTAATCATGATTAGCCGTGTCCCCAGTTATGGACAACTTGAGTATCTAGTACTTGAATATCATTGTGAATCTCAACATGTTACTTCTAATTAATGTTGTTGGGTTTTAATTATTCTTAATTGGGATTGAGAATGCTATCAACCATTCTCAATGTTTCACAACCACCATAATAGTTAAATAAATTTATTCCTTTGCAGTAGGGAAAAATTGGCTTTACGCAAAATTGTAACCATAGAGCTTTCCACCAGCCATATATGCATATAGTATAGCTGTTTCATTCCATTACTCTCTATGTGTTACTTTGCCAGCATATTCCATGTGCTGACCCGTTTTCGGGCTGCAACGTTAATGTTGCAGACTTTTCAGACGACGATTGAGGTGCGTTTAGGTCGTGGCCCTATACTCAGTGATGCCGCTGGAGTTGATGGACCCATTTATCTTCCAAGTCTTCCGCTGTTATCATTATTAGATGGCCTTCAGCCATATTTATTGTAATAAGTTCTTTTTGAGCCATCGATGTAATAAGTGTGTGATTGCAACTCTGTTATAAAACCTCGATGTACTGTGTGGTGTCAGCATTACTGATCCAGGGATGACACCGTAGCACAGCAGACGTGATCCATTCGGGTCAGGTCGCTACAGAGATGGTATCAGAGCACACGCTGACTGTAGGACACGATCACTAAGTTAAAGCCATAGATTTCCATTCTCTTCTCATTTTCTAACTCCTCATCTTTTCTACTCTATTAGGATGACGAACGTAAAGATTAAGTACGCTCAACCGGATGAAGGCACACCATTTGGATTTCACCTGAAGGAAGTCACCAAGTACCTGAACATTGGATTACCAAGCTTCACGGGAACCTTCAACACCACTCTGCCTGAAGAGGAGCGCTGGAAGATTCAAGCTCACGTTCCGGGAAGAACATTCGCGCCAATCACGAAGCCCATAGATAGTGTTTTCAATGCACCAACCTGGAGTCTGGGAAGGAGCATGGCAGCTCATATCACCATAGGACGCATTGGAGAAGTTTATCAAGAAGACCTCAAGGACACTATCTACCAGATTTGCGGACACCGAGATGAACAATGGGAGTTAGTCAGCACCAAGAAGGATAGATCCATTGCATCTTTCATCCAGGAGTTAAATCAGCACATTCGACGCCACGAGAACCAGATGTGCAATGATATGATGGAGTTGAAGAATGCGAAGGCAAGGATCATCGAGCTAGAAGGAGAACTGAAGTCTACACGCAAGGACTACATGGACGAGATCGTAGCTCTAGCAAGGCACAATAACGATCTTAAGCAGGAGATTGAAGAACTCAAGAGGAAGTTAGCATCCCAGGAGGAAGATGAGTACGTCGCATGTCCGGACAACTACATCATCATCGACGACACCAATTCGGATCCAAGTGAACCCGACTTTGAAGACGAAGCTGGAGCAGATATCATGGAGTCTTCCACCGGTTCAAATTTCTAGATGACCACCAGATAATAGTAGTATTTCCCCATGTAAACAATAGTCGAGCACTTTTGCGATAGTTAGACCGTTTGTAAGCCCTTGCTTGATTGATTGAAGTGATTTTGTGTGCATTTGCTCATGTGCATTGGGGTAGTGTTTTCCCTTTAGACCTCATTCTATTCTCAATTCTCGTCTTTTCTAAACCCTTAGATGCCTCCGAGACGTGACAATGGATTTCCACCGGAGCTCACTCAGTTGATCCAACAGCAGAATCAGTTGATGCAGATGTTAGTTCAGAATCAGCAGAACAACAATAACAACCCACCACCACCACCACCTATTGACCACTTAGCCCGTTTTCTTAGGCTGAATCCGCCGGTGTTTTCTAGTAGCACCGAGCCGATAGTAGCAGACGATTGGCTCCGCAAGATAGGAAGGGAGTTGACCACTGCAGGATGCACGGATGGTGAGAAAGTGAAGTTTGCCGCTCACCAGCTTGACGGACGTGCGGCAGCATGGTGGGAGAATTTCACAGCCACTTACCCAGTTGACACGGTCACATGGGATCAGTTTCAGCAAGCTTTCCGCACTGCCCATGTTTCAGCAGGAGCTATGGCCATAAAGAAGCGTGAGTTTCGCAACTTACGCCAAGGAGGAAGGACTGTTGGCCAGTATGTGGAGGAGTTTAGTAAGCTAGCCCG
This sequence comes from Triticum urartu, assembly GCF_003073215.2. Classification (NCBI taxonomy): domain Eukaryota; kingdom Viridiplantae; phylum Streptophyta; class Magnoliopsida; order Poales; family Poaceae; genus Triticum; species Triticum urartu. Next base: position 33,241,060 of record NC_053026.1, read on the forward strand.
TTATGCCCCAGATGACGTTGCTACGGATGCAGCTAAGCAGGAGAAGTTTTTGGAAGGACTGAATGATGAACTAAGTATGAAGTTGATGGTAGCAAGTTTCAACAACTACCAGGAGTTGGTAGATCGTGCCATCATGATAGAAGGGAAGCAACAGCAGATGGAGAACCGTAAGAGGAAGTATGGACAGGGGAAGTATAACTCTGGAGCCCAGCAGAAGCCCCGTTTTACCCCTAAACCGGGATTTCAGTTTCAGCATACCCATGGAGGAGGTAGCTCGCACAACCATAATGGCCACAAGAATGGTAATGGGAATGGAGGAAGCAACGGCCAGAACCGGACAACCCCATCGACCCCAACCAAGAGAGACCTGAGTCAAGTCACCTGTTTCAAGTGTTCGAAGACCGGACATTATGCCAATGAATGTCCTGAAGGCCAGATTGGAAATGGCAATGGAAGCTCTGGAAAGAAGCCGAACCCTTTCAATAGGGGACAGGTGAACCACGTTAATGTGGAGGAGGTTGAAGATCAGCCCGATGCAGTAATCGGTAAGTTTTTGGTTAAGTCATTTACTGCACTCGTTCTTTTTGATACTGGTGCATCGCATTCATACATATCAAGGGGATTTGTGGAAAAGTATAACCTGCCAACCCAAGCCCTTAGGTCACCCATGTTAGTAAGCTCACCAGGAGCGGAGTTTATGGCTAGACGATGGTGTGATCGGTTACCATTAAGGATTAACTATGTGTTTCCCTCAGACCTAATAGTATTGGAATCTCAAGGATTGGATGTGATATTAGGCATGGATTGGTTATCAAAGTATGAAGGGAATATTGAGTGTGCTAGTAAGTCAATTTTGCTTACTACACCAGAAGGGAGAAGGATCAAGTATGTATCCCGGCATGTACCAAAAAGGACACAAGTGAATTGCCTAACAGGAGTCGTGCAGGAGGAAGTACCAGTGGTAAAGGATTTTCCTGATGTATTTCCTGAGGAATTGCCAGGCATGCCACCGGATAGAGACATTGAGTTTTTGATTGAGTTATTGCCAGGTACAGGCCCAATATTGAAGCGACCATATAGGATGCCAATAAAGGATTTGGTGGAAATAAAGAATCAGATTAAGGAGTTATTGGATAAAGGTTACATTCGCCCAAGTTCTTCACCTTGGGGATCACCCGTACTCCTAGTGGAAAAGAAGGATGGATCATTAAGGATGGTTGTAGATTATCGGGGATTGAATGAAGTAACCATCAAGAATAAGTACCCACTGCCAATGATCAACGATCTGTTTGATCGGTTGCAAGGAGCTAAAGTGTTTTCCAAGATCGATTTGCGATCAGGGTACCACCAATTGAAGATTCGAGAGCAGGACATACCTAAGACAGCATTCACCACGAGATATGGATTGTATGAGTATACCGTTATGTCATTTGGATTGACTAACGCGCCTGCCTATTTTATGAACCTGATGAACAAAGTGTTTATGGAGTTTTTGGATAAGTTCGTCGTAGTGTTCATTGATGATATTTTGGTTTATTCAAAGAATGAAGAAGAGCATAACGAACATTTGCGTTTGGTTTTGGAGAAACTAAGGGAACATCAGTTATACGCCAAATTCAGCAAATGTGAGTTTTGGTTGAAGGAAGTAGGATTCCTCGGACATGTTATATCCGGAGAAGGTATAGCAGTTGACCCCACAAAGGTTGAGACCGTAACCTAATGGGAAGCACCAACAACAGTTGGAGAGATCCGGAGTTTTCTTGGACTCGCAGGATACTACCGGAGATTCATTGAGAACTTTTCAAGGATTGCGAAGCCTATGACGGAGTTGTTGAAGAAGGATACTAAATTCAATTGGACTGAGGAGTGTGAGGCTAGTTTCCAGGAGTTGAAGAAACGTTTGGTTACCTCACCAGTATTGATTTTGCCAGATCAGACCAAGGATTATGAGGTGTATTGCGACGCTTCACGTCGAGGACTTGGAGCAGTGCTTATGCAGGAAGGGGGAGTTGTTTCGTATGCTTCACGACAACTGAAGCCTCATGAGTTGAATTATGCCACGCATGATTTGGAGTTAGCAGCCGTAGTGCATGCATTGAAGACGTGGAGACATTTCCTCATTGGAAATCATTGTGAGGTGTACACGGATCACAAGAGTTTGAAGTACATTTTCACGCAGAAGGAGTTGAACCTCAGACAGAGGAGATGGTTGGAGCTCATCAAGGATTATGACATGAGATTGCATTACCATCCCGGAAAAGCTAATGTAGTAGCTGACGCATTGAGCCGTAAGAGCCATGTCAATACGATAATGACGGGGAGTATACCAAAGGAGTTAGCAGAAAACCTTCGTGAGCTATGTTTGGAAATAGTTCCGAGAGGCTATGTAGCAGCATTAGAGATTCAGTCAACATTGATGGATAAAATCAGAGAACCTCAGAAATCTGACAAGGAGATTGCCGCTATAAAGGAGAAACTTAGCAAAGGAAAAGCTAAGGGATTTCGTGAGGATGAGCACGATACCTTATGGTTTGAGGACCGTGTTTATGTTCCCAATGACCCGGAGATCAGGAAGTTGATTTTGCAGGAGGCACATGATTCACCGTATTCGATTCACCCAGGGAATACCAAGATGTATTTGGATTTGAAGGAAACATTCTGGTGGACCGGAATGAAGAAGGATATTGCAGCATATGTAGCAGTTTGTGACATATGTTAGAGAGTAAAGGCAGAGCATCAGAAGCCAGCAGGATTGTTACAACCATTGCCAATACCCGAATGGAAGTGGGATAAGATAGGCATGGATTTTATCACAGGACTACCCAGGACGAAAGCAGGTTATGATTTGATATGGGTAGTAGTTGATCGTTTGACGAAGGTAGCACATTTCATTCCAGTTAAGACCACTTACACCAGTGCTAAGTTGGCAAAGATATACATGACTAGGATCATTTGTTTGCATGGAGTCCCGAGGAGTATCGTATTAGATACCAGTTTCGTTCCATGACAACAGTTACGAAGTTGGAGACCGACAATTCTTTGGACCAGATTTGATTAAGGAGTCTGAACGGAAGGTTAAGTTGATTCGCGATAGGCTCAAGGTAGCCCAGTCCAGGCAGAAGAGCTACGCAGATTCTAAACGCAAGGAGATAGTTTACGAAACTGGAGACAGAGTTTATCTTCGAGTATCCCCACTTCGAGGAGTTAAGTGCTTTGGAGTTAAGGGAAAGTTAGCACCGCGTTTCGTTGGACCGTTTAAGATCTTGAAACGTATGGGAGAAGTCGCGTATAAGTTGGAATTACTAGAGGGACTGTCAGGAGTTCATGATGTATTTCATGTTTCTCAGTTGAAGAAATGTCATGCCGAGATGGCGGAGGTACCGCTAAGAGATACCGTGCCGCTTGAAGCGATTCAGTTGAAGGACGACTTAACATATGAGGAGAAGCCAGTCAAGATTCTCGATTATGCCAGCAGAGTTACTCGCAGCAAGGTTATCAAGTTTTGCAAAGTTTAGTGGAACCACCACTCAGAGGATGAAGCCACCTGGGAGAGAGAAGAAGATTTGCTCAAGGACCACCCTCACCTATTTTCTAGCCAACCAGAATCTCGAGGGCGAGATTCATCTTAAGGGGGGTAGGTTTGTAACATCCCAAATTTCCAATTTGGAATGTTATACACTAGATCATCATGCATAGCATATTTTCTTGCATTTTGGTTGATCCTAGAAATTTCACGCAACTCAAGGACCTCCGGAGAGAGTTGGAGATTTTGTTATTTTCATATTTGAGAGTTTCTCAAATTTTGAAAAGAGGATCGTTTGTTTTATTTGTTTTATCTTCAATAAATTTTCCGGTGTCAAAATATGAGAGAGGGAATAATATGACTTTCCCAAAATTTAGGAAAATGAAGATTTAATAAATAGATCAATTTTTGTTTGCCGGAGTTTTATTTGCATTTTATTTGGATAGGGAAAAATGCGCGTTTTCGAAAATTGCATTTTAGGTCCGGAGAAAAGTTCATTTTGTTCGGCTCATTTTTAGGAGTCGGGAAAAATTTACTTTAGATTTTTCGGAGTTCGTTTAGATCTCTTTTTGTTTTTCTCTCTGCGCGCTGAACCGTTAAAAAAAAACTATTCGTAGGCCAGCCGGGCCAAAGGCCCAAGCCGCCGCAAGCCAAGCAGCCGGCCAAGGCCATCGCTAGCCGCGCGCCAGGCGCAGGCGCAGGAGGCCGCCGCCGCCTCTCTCCTGTACCGAATCCTAGTAGGACTTTGGTCCTACTTCCGTATATTCCTTTTCTATTTCTAGATCTTTTCCTTCCCTCTTTTCTATTCCTATTCCTAGTCTAATTCCTTGCCCTCTACCCCAAGTAAACCCCTCCCCTCCCCAATATAAATACCCAAGCACCCCCCCTCTAAACACATCAAATTCCAAGCCTCAACCCCAAGCACTCCACCGCACCCCGCGCCCTAAGCCGCCGCCCGCGCCCTACGCCGCCGCCGCCGCCTTAGCCGCCGCCGCCGCACCTAGCCGCCGCCGCACCTTGCCGCGCCGCCCCACGCCCACGCCGCCGGAGCCCCTCGCCGGAGACCTCGCCGGAGGTAGCCCCGCGCTACATCTATTCTTTTCATCGGATCGTTTTCTTCTAATCGTTCTGATTCTTCTTTTCCGATTCGTTTTCTTTCCGGTTCCTCGCCAAACCGTTCCGGTGTTCTAGATCGGTTTTTCGTTTCGGTTTTCTTCTCCGAAACCCTAGATCGGATTCGTTTTCTTCTCCGATTTAGTTGCTTTTGGACCGTTCGCCGGACCGTTCGTCTTAACGAACGTGATCACCGGATTCTTCTAGGTTAACGAACGTCTGTTCGTTTAACCGTTCTTCTTTTTCTTCTCGTCGGATTTATTGCGCGTCTTTTCCGCGATCGCGATCTCAGATCCGATCTTCTTTCTAGTCTTTCTTATCGCTCGTTTATCGGAATCATGTGATTCAAGCGCCTGGAGTTTCGTTTCGAAACCGCCGTTCCGTCTAATCAACTTAAACAAGTTTTTGCCCCGGTAAAATTTGACCTAGTTTCAACTTGCTAGAACCGAGTTGTTTTCTTCCGCCGTTTGTTTTCCGTTTCTTTGTTCGGTTCGTTCTTTCTTTGCAACCGGAGTTCTTAAATTGAACTTTCTGGTTCGTTCTCTTGTTCGAGTTTTACCTGTGCATTAGATGAGTACTTATTGTATGCTTGTTGTTTGTCTGCGATAGATTACCCGGATTGCACCGCTTGTTACTTCGAAACCCTAGGACTCGCGGATCATCAGCAAGGCAAGTAACACTTTGATCATACCTTTTCTACAACCCATGTTTTATTGCATTAGATCAATCCTCTCAAATTGCATGATTAGGATCTAATTAAATTGTGGGATGGGAAGTAGATGAGGTAGTACCTATCACCTGTATTACTATGAAACCTTTGGGAGTTACTTCTACGTTTTGCTTATTATGCCATGCTATGCTAGTAGACGTGGATTGGGTGAGTGATATCCATGACAGATGTGAGTTGATAATTTTAATGGTTTATCTAAGGTGGCAACTTAAACACACATCTGGGTGGATTGAGGCACCTGATGTCTATCAGGACTTGCCTGTTTTTTTTTGGACCGCCACCCAGGCTCAAAGGGATCATAAGATCTTTCATGCTAGAAACTTCCGTGTGCAGCCACAAGCCATTATGGGCTCTGGCATAGTTGACTAAGTTGTCGAACTCTTACGGGGTGGACTAGCAGATGTAGGGGTTGTAGGTGGTACGGTCTACCCCACATGTAAGGTGCTAGCGCTTCTGAAAGACTATGTCTCGGTCATCCGTTTCTCAAACACCGTGTAGTGCGAGAACAAACGGAGGCGATCGAGTCATGTGGGGAAAAGTGCGCAAACCTCTGCAGAGTGTACAAACTAATCATGATTAGCCGTGTCCCCGGTTATGGACAACTTGAGTATCTAGTACTTGAATATCATTGTGAATCTCAACATGTTACTTCTAATTAATGTTGTTGGGTTTTAATTACTTTTAATTGGGATTGAGAATGCTGTCAACCATTCTCAATGTTTCACAACCACCATAATAGTTAAATAAATTTATTCCTTTGCAGTAGGGAAAAATTGGCTTTACGCAAAATTGTAACCATAGAGCTTTCCACCAGCCATATATGCATATAGTATAGCTGTTTCATTCCATTACTCTCTATGTGTTACTTTGCCAGCATATTCCATGTGCTGACCCGTTTTCGGGCTGCAACGTTAATGTTGCAGACTTTTCAGACGACGATTGAGGTGCGTTTAGGTCGTGGCCCTATACTCAGTGATGCCGCTGGAGTTGATGGACCCATTTATCTTCCAAGTCTTCCGCTGTTATCATTATTAGATGGCCTTCAGCCATATTTATTGTAATAAGTTCTTTTTGAGCCATCGATGTAATAAGTGTGTGATTGCAACTCCGTTATAAAACCTCGATGTACTGTGTGGTGTCAGCATTACTGATCCAGGGATGACACCGTAGCACAGTAGACGTGATCCATTCGGGTCAGGTCGCTACACGGAACTGGCCCAAGTATTTGGCGGATAAGAAGGATGGCAACGTGAACAAAGGTATATGTGATATATATGTTATTGATGTGTACCTTACTAATGCTCGCAGTAGCACCTGAGTATTTGATATTGGTTCTGTTGCTAATATTTGCAACTCAAAACAGGGGCTACGGATTAAGCGAAGATTGGCTAAGGACGAGGTGACGATGCGCGTGGGAAATGGTTCCAAAGTCGATGTGATCGCGGTCGACACGCTACCTCTACATCTACCTTGGGATTAGTATTGGACCTAAATAATTGTTATTTGGTGCCAGCGTTGAGCATGAACATTATATCTGGATCTTGTTTGATGCGAGACGGTTATTCATTTAAATCAGAGAATAATGGTTGTCCTATTTATATGAGTAATATCTTTTATGGTCATGCACCCTTGAATAGTGGTCTATTTTTTCTAAATCTCGATAGTGGTGATACACATATTCAAAATATTGAAACCAAAAGATGCAGAGTTGATAATGATAGTGCAACTTATTTGTGGCACTGCCGTTTAGGTCAGATCGGTGTAAAGCGCATGAAGAAACTCCATACTGATGGACTTTTGGAACCACTTGATTATGAATCACTTGGTACTTGCGAACTGTGCCTCATGGGCAAGATGACTGAAGCACCGTTCTCTGGAACTATGGAGAGAGCAACAGATTTGTCGGAGATCATACATACAGATGTATGTGGTCCGATGAATATTAAAGCTCGTGGCAGATATCGTTATTTTCTCACCTTCACAGATGATTTAAGCAGATATGGGTATATCTACTTAATGAAATATAAGTCTGAAACATTTGAAAAGTTCAAAGAATTTCAGAGTGAAGTTGAAAATCATCGTAACAAGAAAATAAAGTTTCTACGATCAGATCGTGGAGGAGAATATTTGAGTTATGAGTTTGGTCTTCATTTGAAACAATGCGGAATAGTTTCGCAACTCACGCCACCCAGAACACCACAACGTAATGGTGTGTCCGAACGTCGTAATTGTACTTTACTAGATATGGTGCGATCTATGATGTCTCTTACTGATTTACCGCTATCGTTTTGGGGTTATGCTTTAGAGACGGCCGCATTCACGTTAAATAGGGCACCATCGAAATCCGTTGAGACGACGCCTTATGAACTGTGGTTTGGCAAGAAACCAAAGTTGTCGTTTCTTAAAGTTTGGGGCTGCGATGCTTGTGTGAAAAAGCTTCAACCTGATAAGCTCGAACCTAAATCGGAGAAATGTGTCTTCATAGGATACCCAAAGAAGACTATTGGGTACACCTTCTATCATAGATCCAAAGGCAAGACTTTTTTCGCTAAATTCGGAACATTTCTGGAGATGGAGTTTCTCTTGAAAGAAGTGAGTGGGAGGAAAGTAGAACTTGATGAGGTAACCGTACCTGCTCCCTTATTAGAAAGTATTTCATCACAGAAAACAGTTTCTACGACACCTACACCAATTAGTGAGGAAGTTAATGATGATGATCATGAAACTTCAGATCAAGTTGTTATTGAACCTCATAGATCAACCAGAGTAAGATCCGCACCAGTGTGGTACGGTAATCCTGTTCTGGAAGTCATGCTATTAGATCATGATGAACCTATGAACTATGAAGAAGTGATGGTGAGCCCAAATTCCGCAAAATGGCTTGAGGCCATGAAATCTGAGATGGGATCCATGTATGAGAACAAAGTATGGACTTTGGTTGACTTGCTCGATGATCGGCAAGCAATTGAGAATAAATGGATCTTCAAGAAGAAGATTAACGCTGACGGTAATGTTACTGTCTACAAAGCTCGACTTGTTGCGAAAGGTTTTCGACAAGTTCAAGGGATTGACTACGATGAGACTTTCTCACCCGTAGCGATGCTTAAGTCTGTCTGAATCATGTTATCAATTGCCGCATTTTATGATTATGAAATTTGGCAAATGGATGTCAAAACTGCATCCCTAAATGGATTTCTGGAAGAAGAGTTGTATATGATGCAACCGGAAGGTTTTGTCGATCCAAAGGGAGCTAACAAAGTGTGCAAGCTCTAGCGATCCATTTATGGACTGGTGCAAGCCTCTCGGAGTTGGAATAAACGCTTTGATAGTGTGATCAAAGCATTTGGTTTTGTACAGACTTTTGGAGAAGCCTGTATTTACAAGAAAGTGAGTGGGAGCTCTGTAGCATTTCTAATATTATATGTGGATGACATATTGTTGATTGGAAATGATATAGAATTTCTGGATAGCACAAAGGGATACTTGAATAAGAGTTTTTCAACGAAAGACCTCGGTGAAGCTGCTTACATATTGGGCATCAAGATCTATAGAGATAGATCAAGATGCTTAATTGGACTTCCACAAAGCACATACCTTGACAAAGTTTTGAAGAAGTTCAAAATGGATCAAGCAAAGAAAGGGTTCTTGCCTGTGTTATAAGGTGTGAAGTTGAGTAAGACTCAATGCCCGACCACTGCAGAAGATAGAGAGAAAATGAAAGATGTTCCCTATGCTTCAACCATAGGCTCTATCATGTATGCAGTGTTGTGTACCAGACCTGATGTGTGCCTTGCGATAAGTCTAGCAGGGAGGTACCAAAGTAATCCAGGAGTGGATCACTGGACAGCGGTCAAAAACATCCTGAAACAACTGAAAAGGACTAAGGATATGTTTCTCATTTATGGAGGTGACAAAGAGATCATTGTAAACGGTTACGTTGATGCAAGCTTTGACACTGATCCGGATGATTCTAAATCGCAAACCGGATACGTGTTTACATTGAACGGTGGAGCTGTCAGTTGGTGCAGTTCTAAATAAAGCGTTGTGGCGGGATCTACATGTGAAGTAGAGTACATAGATGCTTCAGAAGCAGCAAATGAAGGAGTCTGGATGAAGGAGTTCATATCCGATCTAGGTGTCATAACTAGTGCATCGGGTCCAATGAAAATCTTTTGTGACAATACTGGAGCTATTGCCTTGGCGAAGGAATCCAGATTTCACAAGAGAACCAAGCACATCAAGAGACACTTGAATTCCATCCGGGGATTTAGTCCAGGTGGGAGACATAGAAATTTGCAAGATACATACGGATCTGAATGTTGCAGACCCATTGACTAAGCCTCTTCCATGAGCAAAACATGATCAGCACCAAGGCTCCATGGGTGTTAGAATCATCACTGTGTAATCTAGATTATTGACTCTAGTGCAAGTGGGAGACTGAAGGAAATATGCTCTAGAGACAATAATAAAGTTATTATTTATTTCCTTATATCATGATAAATGTTTATTGTTCATGCTAGAATTGTATTAACCGGAAACATAATACATGTGTGAATACATAAGACAAACAGAGTGTCACTAGTATGCCTCTACTTGACTAGCTCGTTGATCAAAGATGGTTAAGTTTCCTAACCATTGACATGGGTTGTCATTTGATTAACGGGATCACATCATTAGGAGAATGATGTGATTGACTTGACCCATTTCGTTAGCTTAGCAATTGATCGTTTAGTTTGTTGCTATTGCTTTCTTCATGACTTATACATGTTCCTATGACTATGAGATTATGCAACTCCCGTTTATCGGAGGAACACTTTGTGTGCTACCAAACGTCACAACATAATTGGGTGATTATAATGGTGCTCTACAGGTGTCTCCAAAGGTACTTGTTGGGTTGGCGTATTTCGAGATTAGGATTTGTCACTCCGATTGTCGGAGAGGTATCTCTGGGCCCACTCGGTAATGCACATCACTATAAGCCTTGCAAGGGTTGCAACTAATGAGTTAGTTGCAGGATGATGTATTACGGAACGAGTAAAGAGACTTGCCGGTAACGAGATTGAACTAGGTATTGAGATACCGACATCGAATCTCGGGCAAGTAACATACCGATGACAAAGGGAACAACGTATGTTGTTATGCGGTTTGATCGATAAAGATCTTCATAGAATATGTAGGAGCCAATATGAGCATCCAGGTTCCGCTATTGGTTATTGACCGGAGACGTGTCTCGGTCATGTCTACATAGTTCTCGAACTCGTAGGGTCCGCACGCTTACGATGACAGTTATATTATGAGTTTATATGTTTAGATGTACCGAAGGTTGTTCGGAGACCCGGATGTGATCAAGGACATGACGAGGATTCTCGAAATGGTCGAGACATAAAGATTGATATATTGAAAGCCTATATTTGGATGTCTGAAGTGTTCCGGGTGAAATCGGGATTTTACCGGAGTACCGGGAGGTTACCGGAACCCCCGGGGGCTTAATGGGCCTACATGGGCCTTAGTGGAAATAGAGGGAAGCAAGGGGAGTGTGGGGCACCCCCCAAGGCCCAAGCCGATTTGGTTTAGGGCAAGGGGGGCCGACCCCTCTTTCCTTCTTCCCATCTCTCTTTCCTTCTCCCGAATCCTATTCCAACTAGGAAAGGGGGGAAGTCCTACTCCCGGTGGGAGTAGGACTCCTCCTGGCACCCCCTCTCCCTGGCCGACCGCACCCCCTTGCTCCTTTATATACGGGGGCAGGGGGCACCCCATAGACACAACAATTGATCGTTTTGATCTTTTAGCCGTGTGTGTTGCCCCCCTCCACCATAGTCCACCTCGATAATACTGTAGCGGTGCTTAGGCGAAGCCCCGCGTTGGTAGAACATCATCATCGTCACCACGCCGACGTGCTGACGGAACTCTCCCCCAACACTCGGCTGGATCGGAGTTCAAGGGACGTCATCGGGCTGAACATGTGCTGAACTCGGAGGTGCCGTACGTTCGGTACTTGATCAGTCGGATCGTGAGGACGTGCGACTACATCAACCTAGTTGTGCTAACGCTTCCGCTTTCAGTCTACGAGGGTACATGGACAACACTCTCCCCTCTTGTTGCTATGCATCACCATGATCTTGCGTGTGCGTAGGAATTTTTTTGAAATTACTACGTTCCCCAACAGCTGGATTATTTGACTAATCTGCAACAAGTAGCCACATAGAGATAGTACAGAGGTTGCGGGCGCCATTTTGGGAAATTCCACGCACTGCCAACTGTTGCATGAAGCTAAAGCCACATGAAGAAGTGGCACTTAGCTCGACCTAGGCTTGTCAAATCTGAAGAGGGCGACAGAACCAATGAGTTTGGAGCGGTACGCAGATACAGAAGTGTACACCTGAGAGTTGTTCCAAACCCAGCAGAAGTGTAATATCTAACGAGATTTGGGGTGTAGCAAGATGCATGCATGAATTGTTTCTCTATGCAGAATGATTTTTAACCATTTATAGTAGATCTAGGTGCTTGACACATTTAATGAAAAATTTGATCCATTTACTATCAATCTGTAATCTTTGCTTGACTGCAGATTCACCCAATATCTAGAGCATTTTTAAAACGAGAAACAGAGAAATTAGAAGACACGGCAGATCCTCAGTCTATCCTGGAAAGCATTCGCAGCAAGGTTGCCCTGATTGAACGTGCGTCATTTTGGGATTTGGGGTGGAGTAATATGCATGCATGGATGCTCTTTATTTCTCTGTGTAGATAGATTTGTACCAGGCCAAATGTTAAGCAACATCAAACCATGCAAAACTTGGATTTTCTTTACTCTCTTTCCTCTGCACAACACCATAATAATCTAAGTGGTGTAGCCTGATCAAACACCAGACAAAGATTGTTGGGGAACATAGTAATTTCAATCCTACCGACACGCAAGATCATGGTGATGCATAGCAACGAGAGGGGAGAGTGTTGTCTACGTACCCTCGTAGAGCGTTCGCGGAAGCATTATATCAACGCGGTTGATGTAGTCGTACGTCTTCACGATCTGACCGATCCAAGTACCGAAAGCACAACACCTCCGAGTTCTGCACACGTTCGGCTCGGTGACGTCCTCTCGATCCAGCAAGAGGGGCGAAGTAGTAGATGAGTTCCGGCAGCACGATGGCGTGGTGACGGTGTTGGTGAAGAACAATCTCCGCAGGGCTTCGCCTAAGCACTACGAAAACTTGGACGGAGGATAAACTAGAGGGGCCGGGGTTGCCGGCACACGGCTTGGTGTTTCTTGATGTCTCTTGGGTGCTAGCCCTACCCCTCTATTTATATGTTGAGCCTTGGGGTCGAAAATTGGAGTAAAAGCCTCCACAAAGTCGGTTTCACCCGAAAGGCAAGAGTCCTTCTCGGACTCCAGGGCCAGACGCCAGGGTTCCCGGCGTCTGGACCTAGACGCTAGGGACCCTGGCGTCTGGCCCCTAGACTCCGCAAAACTTCCTTTCGCACTTTCCAGAAACCTTGTGGGCTTTCCCCTTTGGCCCAAATAAAGTGTTCTCGTACCCAAACATTTCGGGAAACATCCGGAACCCCTTCCGGTAAATTCCGGAACCCTTCCGGTGACCAAACACTATTATACCATATATCAAACTTTATCTTCGGACCATTCCGGAGTTCCTCGTCATGTCCGTGATCTCATCCCGGACTCCGAACAACATTCGGTCACCAACATACATAACTCATATAGTACTATATCGTCAACGAACGTTAAGCGTGCGGACCCTACGGGGTCGAGAACTATGTAGACATGACCGAGACACCTCTCTGGTCAATAACCAATAGCAGGACCTGGATGCCCATATTGGCTCCTACATATTCTACGAAGATCTTTATCGGTCAGACCGCATAACAACAGACGTTGTTCCCTTTGTCATCGGTATGTTACTTGCCCGAGATTCGATCGTCGGTATCTCAATACCTAGTTCAATCTCGTTACCGGCAAGTCTCTTTACTCGTTCCGTAATACATCATCCCGCAACTAACTCATTAGTTGCAATCCTTGCAAGGCCTATAGTGATGTGCATTACCGAGTGGGCCCAGAGATACCTCTCCGACAATCGGAGTGACAAATCCTAATCTCGAAATACGCCAACCCAACAAGTACCTTTGGACACACCTGTAGAGCACCTTTATAATCACCCAGTTACGTTGTGACGTTTGGTGGCACACAAAGTGTTCCTCCGGTAAACGGGAGTTGCATAATCTCATAGTCATAGGAACATGTATAAGTCATGAAGAAAGCAATAGCAACAAACTAAACGATCAAGTGCTAAGCTAACAGAATGGGTCAAGTCAATCACATCATTCTCCTAATGATGTGATCCCGTTAATCAAATGACAACTCATGTCTATGGTTAGGAAACTTAACCATCTTTGATCAACGAGCTAGTCAAGTAGAGGCATACTAGTGACACTCTGTTTGTCTATGTATTCACACATGTATTATGTTTCCGGTTCATACAATTCTAGCATGAATAATAAACATTTATCATGAAATAAGGAAATAAATAATAACTTTATTATTGCCTCTAGGGCATATTTCCTTCAGTCTCCCACTTGCACTAGAGTCAACAATCTAGATTACACAGTAATGATTCTAACACCCATGGAGCCTTGGTGTTGATCATGTTTTGCTTGTGGAAGAGGCTTAGTCAATGGGTCTACAACATTCAGATCTGTATGTATCTTGCAAATTTCTATGTCTCCCACCTGGACTAAATCCCGGATGGAATTGAAGCGTCTCTTGATGTGCTTGGTTCTCTTGTGAAATCTGGATTCCTTCGCCAAGGCAATTGCACCAGTATTGTCACAAAAGATTTTCATTGGAACCGATGCACTAGGTATGGCACCTAGATTGGATATGAACTCCTTCATCCAGACTCCTTCATTTGTTGCTTCCGAAGCAGCTATGTACTCCGCTTCACACGTAGATCCCGCCACGACGCTTTGTTTAGAACTGCACCAACTGACAGCTCCACCGTTTAATATAAACATGTATCTGGTTTGCGATTTAAAATCGTCTATGTCAGTGTCAAAGCTTGCGTCAAAGTAACCATTTACGATGAGCTCTTTGTCACCTCCATAAACGAGAAACATATCATTAGTCCTTTTCAGGTATTACATGATGTTCTTGACCGCTGTCCAGTGATCCACTCCTGGATTACTTTGGTACCTCCTTGCTAGACTTATAGCAAGGCACACATCAGGTCTGGTACACAGCATTGCATACATGATAGAGCCTATGGCTAAAGCATAGGGAACATCTTTCATATTCTATCTATCTTTTGCAGTGGTCGGGCATTGAGTCTTACTCAACTTCACACCTTGTAACACAGGCAAGAACCCTTTCTTTGCTTGATCCATTTTGAACTTTTTCAAAACTTTGTCAAGGTATATGCTTTGTGAAAGTCCAATTAAGTGTCTTGATCTATTTCTATAGATCTTGGTGCCCAATATGTAAGAAGCTTCACCGAGGTCTTTCATAGAAAAACTTTTATTCAAGTATCCCTTTATGCTATCCAGAAATTCTATATCATTTCCAATTAGCAATATGTCATCCACATATAATATCAGAAATGCTACAGAGCTCCCACTCACTTTCTTGTAAATACAGGCTTCTCCAAAAGTCTGTATAAAACCAAATGCTTTGATCACACTATCAAAGCATTTATTCCAACTCCGAGAGGCTTGCACCAGTTCATAAATGGATCGCTGGAGCTTGCACAGTTTGTTAGCTCCCTTTGGATCGACAAAACCTTCCGGTTACATCATATACAACTCTTCTTCTAGAAATCCATTCAGGAATGCAGTTTTGACATCCATTTGCCAAATTTCATAATCATAAAATGTGGCAATTGCTAACATGATTCGGACAGACTTAAGCATCGCTACGGGTGAGAAGGTCTCATCGTAGTCAATCCCTTGAACTTGTGCAAAAACCTTTTGCAACAAGTCGAGCTTTATAGATAGTAACATTACCGTCAGCGTCAGTCTTCTTCTTGAAGATCCATTTATTCTCAATTGCTTGCTGATCAACGGGCAAGTCAACCAAAGTCCACACTTTGTACTCATACATGGATCCCATCTCAGATTTCATGGCCTCAAGCCATTTTGTGGAATCTGGGCTCACCATCGCTTCTTCATAGTTCGTAGGTTCGTCATGGTCTAGTAACATAACTTCCAGAACAGGATTACCGTACCACTCTGGTGCGGATCTTACTCTGGTTGACCTACGAGGTTCAGTAACAACTTGATCTAAAGTTTCATGATCATCATCATTAACTTCCTCACTAATTGGTGTAGGTGTCGCAGAAACCATTTTCTGTGATGAACCACTTTCCAATAAGGGAGAAGGTACAGTTATCTCATCAAGTTCTACTTTCCTCCCACTCACTTATTTCGAGAGAAACTCCTTCTCTAGAAAAACTCCAAATTTAGCAACAAAAGTCTTGCCTTCGGATCTGTGATAGAAGGTGCACCCAACAGTCTCCTTTGGGTATCCTATGAAGACACATTTCTTCGATTTGGGTTCGAGCTTATCAGGTTGAAGCTTTTTCACATAAGCATCGCAGCCCCAAACTTTCAGAAATGACAACTTTGGTTTCTTACCAAACCATAGTTCATAAGGCGTCGTCTCAACGGATTTCGATGGTGCCCTATTTAAGGTGAATGCGGTCGTCTCTAAAGCATATCCCCAAAATGATAGCGGTAAATTAGTAAGAGACATCATAGATCGCACCATATCTAGTAAAGTACGATTACGACGTTCGGACACACCATTACGCTGTGGTGTTCCGGGTGGCGTGAGTTGTGAAACTATTCCGCATTGTTTCAAGTGAAGACCAAACTCATAACTCAAATATTCTCCTCTATGATTAGATCGTAGATACTTTATTTTCTTGTTACGATGATTTTCAACTTCACTCTGAAATTCTTTGAACTTTTCAAATGTTTCATACTTATGTTTCATTAAGTACATATACCCACATCTGCTTAAATCATCTGTGAAGGTGAGAAAATAACGATATCCGCCACGAGCATCAACATTCATTGGACCACATACATCTGTATGTATGATCTCCAACAAATCTGTTGCCATGAGGTACGGTTCGCAAGTACCAAGTGATTCATAATCAAGTGGTTCCAAAAGTCCATCAGTATGGAGTTTCTTCATGCGCTTTACTCCGATATGACCTAAACGCCAGTGCAACAAATAAGTTGCACTATCATTATCAACTGTGCATCTTTTGGCGTCCATATTATGAATATGTGTATCACCACTATCGAGATTTAGCAAAAATAGACCACTCTTCAAGGGTGCATGACCATAAAAGATATTACTCATATAAATAGAACAACCATTATTCTCTGATTTAAATGAATAACCGTCTCGCATCAAACAAGATCCAGATATAATGTTTATGCTAAACGCTGGCACCAAATAACAATTATTTAGGTCTAATACTAATCCCGAAGGTAGATGTAGAGGTAGCGTGCCGACCGTGATCATATCGACTTTGGAACCATTTCCCACGTGCATCGTCACCTCGTCCTTAGCCAATCTTCGCTTAATCCGTAGCCCCTGTTTCGAGTTGCAAATGTTAGCAACAGAACCAGTATCAAATACCCAGGTGCTACTGCGAGCATTAGTAAGGTACACATCAATAACATGTATATCACATATACCTTTGTTCACTTTGCCATCCTTCTTATCCGCCAAATACTTGGGACAGTTCCGCTTCCAGTGACCAGTCTGCTTGCAGTAGAAGCACTCAGTCTCAGGCTTAGGTCCAGACTTGGGTTTCTTCTCCTGAGCAGCAACTTGTTTGCTGTTCTTCTTGAAGTTCCCCTTCTTCTTCCCTTTGCCCTTTTTCTTGAAACTGGTCATCTTATTGACCATCAACACTTGATGCTCCTTCTTGATTTCTACCTCCGCGGCTTTTAGCATCACGAAGAGCTCGGGAATAGTCTTATTCATCCCTTGCAAATTATAGTTCGTCACGAAGCTTTTGTAGCTTGGTGGCAGTGATTGAAGAACTCTGTCAATGACACTATCAACAAGAAGATTAACTCCCAGTTGAGTCAAGTGATTGTGATACCCAGACATTTTGAGTATATGTTCACTGACAGAACTACTCTCCTCCATCTTGCAGCTATAGAACTTATTGGAGACTTCATATCTCTCAATCCGGGCGTTTGCTTGAAATATTAATTTCAACTCCTGGAACATCTCATATGCTCCATGACGTTCAAAACGTCGTTGAAGACCCGGTTCTAAGCCGTAAAGCATGGCACACTGAACTATCGAGTAGTCATCAGCTTTGCTCTGCCAGACGTTCATAACATCTGGTGTTGCTCCTGCAGCAGGCTTGGCACTTAGCGGTGCTTCCAGGACGTAATTCTTCTGTGTAGCAATGAGGATAATCCTCAAGTTACGGACCCAGTCCGTGTAATTGCTACCATCATCTTTCAACTTTGCTTTCTCAAGGAACGCATTAAAATTCAATGGAACGATAACACAGGCCATCTATCTACAATCAACATATACAAGCAAGATACTATCAGGTACTAATTTCATGATAAATTTAAGTTCAATTTAATCATATTATTCAAGAACTCCCACTTAGATAGACACCTCTCTAATCCTCTAAGTGATCACGTGATCCATATCAACTCAACCATGTCCGATCATCACATGAGATGGAGTAGTATCAACGGTGAACATCACTATGTTGATCATATCTACTATATGATTCACGCTCGACCTTACAGTCTCCGTGTTCCTAGGCCATATCTGTTATATGCTAGGCTCGTCAAGTTTAACCTGAGTATTCCACATGTGCAACTATTTTGCACCCGTTGTATTTGAACATAGAGCATATCACACCCGATCATCACGTGGTGTCTCAGCATGAAGAACTTTCGCAACGGTGCATACTTAGGGAGAACACTTATACTTTGATAATTTAGTGAGGGGTCATCTTATAATGCTACCGTCAATCAAAGCAAGATAAGATGCATAAAAGATAAACATCACTTGCAATCAATATAAGTGATATGATATTGCCATCATCATCTTGTGCTTGTGATCTCCATCTCCGAAGCACCTTCATGATCACCATCGTCACCGGCGCGACACCTTGATCTCCATCGTAGCATCGTTGTCATCTCGCCAATCTTATGATTCCAGGACTATCGCTACCGCTTAGTGATAAAGTAAAGCATTACAGGGCGATTGTATTGCATACAATAAAGCGACAACCATATGGCTCCTGCCAGTTGCCGATAACTCGGTTACAAAACATGATCATCTCATACAATAAAATTTAGCATCATGTCTTGACCATATCACATCACAACATGCCCTACAAAAAACAAGTTAGACGTCCTGTACTTTGTTGTTGCAAATTTTACATGGCTGCTACGGGCTTAGCAAGAACCGTTCTTACCTACGCATCAAAACCACAATGATAGTTTGTCAAGTTGGTGCTGTTTTGACCTTCGCAAGGACCGGGCGTAGCCACACTCGGTTCAACTAAAGTTGGAGAAACTGACACCTGCCAGCCACCTATGTGCAAAGCACGTCGGTAGAACCAGTCTCGCGTAACCGTACGCGTAATGCCGGTCCAGGTCGCTTCATCCAACAATACCGCCGAACCAAAGTATGACATGCTGGTAAGAAGTATGACTTATATCACCCACAACTCACTTGTGTTCTACTCGTGCATATGACATCTATGCATAAAACCTTGCTCGGATGCCACTGTTGGGGAACGTAGTAATTTCAAAATTTTCCTACGCACACGCAAGATCATGGTGATGCATAGCAACGAGAGGGGAGAGTGTTGTCTACGTACCCCCGTAGACCGTTCACGGAAGCGTTATATCAATGCGGTTGATGTAGTCGTATGTCTTCACGATCCGACCGATCCAAGTACCGAAAGCACGGCATCTCCGAGTTTTGCACACGTTCGGCTCAGTGACGTCCTCGCCTTCTTGATCCAGCAAGAGGGGCGAAGTAGTAGATGAGTTCCGGCAGCACGACGGCGTGGTGACGGTGTTGGTGAAGAACAATCTCCGCAGGGCTTCGCCTAAGCACTACGAAAACTAGGACGGAGGATAAACTAGAGGGGACGGGGTTGCCAGCACACGGCTTGGTGTTTCTTGATGTCTCTCGGGTGCTAGCCCTACCCCTCTATTTATATGTTGAGCCTTGGGGTCGAAACTTGGAGTAAAAGCCTCCACAAAGTCGGTTTCACCTGGAAGGCAAGAGTCCTTCTCGGAGTCCAGGGCCAGACGCCAGGGTTCCCGGCGTCTGGACCCAGACGCCAGGGACCCTGGCGTCTGGCCCCTGGACTCCGCAAAACTTCCTTTTGCGCTTTCCAAAAACCTTGTGGGCTTTCCCCTTTGGCCCAAATAAAGTGTTCTCATATCCAAACATTTCGGGAAACATCCGAAACCCCTTCTGGTAAATTCCGGAACCCTTCCGGTGACCAAACTCTATTATCCCATATATCAAACTTTATCTCCGGACCATTCCGGAGTTCCTCGTCACATCCGTGATCTCATCCCGGACTCCGAACAACATTCAGTCACCAACATACATAACTCATATAGTACTATATCGTCAACGAACGTTAAGCGTGCGGACCCTACAGGTTCGAGAACTATGTAGACATGACCGAGACACCTCTCTGGTCAATAACCAATAGCGGGACCTGGATGCCCATATTGGCTCCTACATATTCTATGAAGATCTTTATCGGTCAGACCGCATAACAACATACGTTGTTCCCTTTGTCATCGGTATGTTACTTGCCCGAGATTCGATCGTTGGTATCTCAATACCTAGTTCAATCTCGTTACCGGCAAGTCTCTTTACTCGTTCCTTAATACATCATCCCGCAACTAACTCATTAGTTGCAATGCTTGCAAGGCTTATAGTGATGTGCATTACCGAGTGGGCCCAGAGATACCTCTCCGACAATCGGAGTGACAAATCCTAATCTCAAAATACGCCAACCCAACAAGTACCTTTGGACACACCTGTAGAGCACCTTTATAATCACCCAGTTACGTTGTGACGTTTGGTGGAACACAATGTGTTCCTCCGGTAAACGGGAGTTGCATAATCTCATAGTCATAGGAACATGTATAAGTCATGAAGAAAGCAATAGCAACAAACTAAACGATCAAGTGCTAAGCTAACGGAATGGGTCAAGTCAGTCACATCATTCTCCTAATGATGTGATCCCGTTAATCAAATGACAACTCATGTCTATGGTTAGGAAACTTAACCATCTTTGATCAACGAGCTAGTCAAGTAGAGGCATACTAGTGACACTCTGTTTGTCTATGTATTCACACATGTATTATGTTTCCAGTTAATACAATTCTAGCATGAATAATAAACATTTATGGAAATAAATAATAACTTTATTATTGCCTCTAGGGAATATTTCCTTCAAAAGTCCCACAGCAAAATGCCAGCATTGCAAGATGGCCAATGCACACGAAATACATTGATCTTTCACTGAACAAACTGAATTCAAAACTAGTATTTAAATTTACATGTTTTTTTAACACTCCGCAGGGGGATATGAATTTACAAGTTCAAAACCTATGGTAAATGACAGTGCATCAATTCCTCTACAACTCACAAATCTGCTGCAATAGCTAACAGAAGGCAACAAGCTTCAACTAAACCTCTCTTAGTGCTAGGGGAAGACGAGGCAGCAGTGTCAGCTTGGGTAGGAAGATCTGCAGCTGAGCAGGTATCAACACATATTAGCAGCCAATATTGCAAGTTAAATAAAGTTTGATACTAGTCGGTTCATCTATTATAAAAAAAGCTTGAATTCAAAACGTCATATGAATCAGAATAACCACGAGGACTAAAACTTAGAATACGTCTCTTGCATTGGCTACTAGAAGAAAGAAAACATTAGACAGGCTCACAGGCCAACCATTAGTTTTAAAAAGCTCGATTTTGTATTCCTCAAAGAAAATCTCAGGAATATCTTGTTTTAGCATCATCTGACCAGCCCATCAAAAAACATCACACAAGAGGAAGGGTCACTACTAAGATTCAGTGGGCTATGGATTTGTGAGAGGCTCAGCTTCAATTTTAAAAAGCAGAATTTTGAAACATCAATTGTGTGAGGATAAACAGAAGAGTCCCCATTTTCTAGAAACATCTCCACTCTAAGTATAATTAGATGTTGAACGACTAACCCTCAAAACATATTGCACAAAATAATGCTATCTCTTTTAGCACAACGTTGGTTTTCCCCGAAGAGGAAGTGACGATGCAGCAAAGTAGCATAAGTATTTCCCTCAGTTTTTGAGAACCAAGGTATCAATCCAGTAGGAGGCTACGCGTGAGTCCCTCGTACCTGCACAAAACAAATAAATCCTCGCAACCAACGCAAATAGGGGTTGTCAATCCCTATAGGGCCACTTACGAGAGTGAGATCTGATAGATATGATAAGATAATATTTTTTGGCATTTTTATGATAAAGATGCAAAGTAAAATAAAGGCAAAGTAAATAGCAAAGTAAATAACTAAGTAGTAGGAGATTAATATGATAAAGATAGACCCGGGGGCCATAGGTTTCACTAGTGGCTTCTCTCGAGAGCATAAGTATTCTACGGTGGGTGAACAAATTACTGTTGAGCAATTGACAGAATTGAGCATAGTTATGAGAATATCTAGGTATGATCATGTATATAGGCATCACGTCTGAGACAAGTAGACCGACTCCTGCCTGCATCTACTACTATTACTCCACTCATCGACCGCTATCCAGCATGCATCTAGAGTATTAAGTTAAAAACAGAGTAACGCCTTAAGCAAGATGACATGATGTAGAGGGATAGACTCATGCAATATGAAGAAAACCCCATCTTGTTATCCTCGATGGCAACAATACAATACGTGCCTTGCTGCCCTTACTATCACCGGGAAAGGACATCGCAAGATTGAACCCAAAGCTAAGCACTTCTCCCATTGCAAGAAAGATCAATCTAGTAGGCCAAACCAAACTGATAATTCGAAGAGACTTGAAAGATAACCAATCATACATAAAAGAATTCAGAGAAGATTCAAATATTATTCATAGATAGACTTGATCATAAACCCACAATTCATCGGTCTCAACAAACACACCGCAAAAAGAAGATTACATCGAATAGATCTCCACAAGAGAGGGGGAGAACATTGTATTGAGATCCAAAAAGAGAGAAGAAGCCATCTAGCTACTAACTATGGACCCGTAGGTCTGAAGTAAACTACTCACACTTCATCGGAGAGGCTATGGTGTTGATGTAGAAGCCCTCCGTGATCGATGCCCCCTCCGGCGGAGCTTCGGAATAGGCCCCACGATGGGATCTCGTGGAACAGAAAGTTACGGCGGTGGAATTAGGGTTTTGGCTCCTGTTCTGATCGTTTGGGGGTACGTGGATATATATAGGAGGAAGGAGTACGTCGGTGGAGCAACAGGGGGTCCATGAGGGCGGAGGGCGCGCTGGGGGGGGGGGCAGGCGCGCCCCTACCTCGTGGCCTCCTGTTAGTTGGCTTGACGTAGGGTCCAAGTCTCCTGAGTTGTATTTGGTGAGAAAATCACGTCCCCGAAGGTTTCATTCCGTTTGGACTCCGTTTGATATTCCTTTTCTATGAAACCCTAAAACAGGCAAAAAACAGCAATTCTGGG
>NC_053026.1:33265170-33330655 GCF_003073215.2 Triticum urartu
ATGAGGAAGTAACAAAGACCTCCTCGGGCACTATTCATGCGACATTGGTGAGGGGAAAGACGAGTGCCGTCGCAAGGGAAAGTGGAGGTGGAAAGTCCAAGAGGAGGTCGTGGGGGCAGTGGCAGGAATCGAAGCAGGCAGTGGCGTTGTGTGTGTGTGTGTGAGAGAGAGAGAGAGAGAGAGAGAGAGAGAGAGAGAGAGAGAGAGAGAGAGAGAGAGAGAGAGATTATCTTAGTGACATGTAGGCCTTTGCCACCTGGCCAAAGTGGTGTCATGTCAAGTCAAAAACAAGTTTGACCAAGGAATACCACCGATAGTGACTAAATCTATCCGGTATTAAGAGTTGTCGAACGGATATTGCACAAAATAATTTTTAGGGACAAGCCGCATTTCGCGATAAGTTGAGGCACCAAAATGGCACTTTGCTCTATTTACTTTTGTTATTATGCAGCGACAATGAGAAGGAAAAAAAGAAGGCACTCAATAAAAATACAAGCATAAACTGAAACATACCATAAAAAGGAACCATCCTCCCCCCCCCCCCCCCCCCCCCCCCCCCCACACACACACACAAACCGTTTTCATGAAAGTTGCCTCAATTGTCCATCATCTTATTGGCTTATTGAATAAAATAATTTTTCTTTGGTAAGCCAACGAGTGTTAATTCAATCAATAGTTAAATCTTCTCTTTTGGCACATCATCATATTATTTAGTAGAATATTAATTCTCCCATTGCAACACACGGGCAATTGCCCTTCCGGGTTTAATCGTAGTTTATATTTTTGGTGAATCAACATCTATCATATTATCAATGCAGTTTTTCGGCCTGTTAGTTGTGGTACTCATCCTTTCCGGTCAATGGACACATAAACTATGGATGACACAATAGACGCATTATTTTGTGTACCTCCACTCGTGGTTGTCTTACCACATATTGTGGCGGTCTCGAAGCCTCCAAGAGTCAAACATTTTATAAATATCCTTCTTTATCACAAGCTGTTACCATTTTTTAAAGTGGTGTTGGGGGTCACAGGTGGAGCCTGGTTTGGTCAAAACTAGGTCATGGCTTGCCCAACCCAGCTACAAATAATTTAATACATGGATAAAATTGGGTCATAAAGACCATGACCCAGTTTTTCTCCATGATGTGGTTTCCTTTAGATGGGTTGCATCTCCACCGTTAGCTGGGTATATGACATATGATTGGTTGTGGAGTTGCTTCTCCCACTTATCTGCACATATATATTGGGTTTATGTATGCTAACGTGGTTAAGCTTGGTTTCATGTTAATAGAAGTCTCCCACAATGATCTAAAAAAATGCTCTTGTTCGAGTCAACTATAGTCACACCTAGAGTATTACTAGCTACTTGTCTGGATATTTAGAAATATGCAATGTTCATCACACGCATGGTGCTCTCCTCACTATGGTTTCAATGTCTGGGATTAAGAAATTCATTTCAAACCCGGCGAGCCTAAATTTGGTGCCAACCATTCAAGTATGTTATTGGTCACTTATTTGTTATCAGTTTCTCTACATGTGTGCATGCATTGTCAGTTTATTTGCCACTAGATTTCATAATTACAAAAGTTTAAGACTTGGTTCTGCCGCATCATCATCACATATGCAAAAGAAGTTCGGTCAAACTCCCCTCCAGCAAATTTGATATTTGTTGAGACCATAATGGTTCTCCTAACTTGAATTCCTATATCTAGTCCTGGTGTGTGGTTTATATAGCTGCACTCTTTATTTTTGATAGGTCGGTTTGAATTGATTCTGTACTGGATCAAGTTGTAGAGTCTTAGTTGGTTATTTTGTAAAATGCATAAAATGATGGAAATACATTGATGGTACGTTGTGATGATTTTGTGTTGTTGCATAATTATGTGTCTGTTATAAGTCATTATGTTCTTATGTTGTTGCTTGTTGCATCAATTGGGGATTTGCTGTGTACATACTTTGTTTTGCATGCACCTGTTTGAAATGCTAGGACATCTTTGCACAATGTGGGAATCTTATGTTCATCTGAGCGCCTGAAGGATTGAGCAAGGGGCATCGCCAATTTCAACTTTGCTGACTCATTTGAACCATAGAAGGATTCTAAGGGCAATGCCCCTTGCTCTTCCACTATAACAAGAAAAAAATGATTTACTGTATAGGAAAACGAATGCGCAAACACGCAACGGCTTTCACGCGAGTTTCTCAATCTATTGCTTGTTCTGCTCTAACCAGCTAAGCTATCAGAACCACATGCCTAAAATCTCTTTTCTTCATCTATGAGCATCCTACCTGCAGTGGAGGAGCTTGCTTAAGAACCAAGGGCCGGCCAGCTCCGTCGGAAAGATCTTCTTCAGGAGGTGCTCATAAGAGTATAATACATATGTATATGTGCATATATATATATATAGAGAGAGATGAGTGTGTGTGCATGTATGAGCGCCTCCGTTTGCACTATGTTTCTAAAAACATAATATAGACGGGTATGTATGGACCGTTGGTTTCGTTTCAATTGAGAATCCACACTTTATATACATGGGATCCTTCTCTTTCACACACACATACCAGTTGGTGAACTCACCTCTCCTAAAAACTCTCCCCAATCATTTCCTTGACTTCACAAAGCCGGTATCTCTCACCTACACTCGAACCATACTGTTGGTTTGTGCAATATATTTGTACACATAGCAAGCAGTCAGATTTCGTTTAGAGAGAGAGAGAGAGAGAGAGAGACTGCTACCTTGGTGTCCCATGCTGGTAAATCTAAAATCTGTAGTATATATAATACTAGTAATCACTGTGAAACAAAGAGAAAATAGATTGGATCGACACACCTAGCACGGTGGTCTCGTGATCATTATATAGGGTGCCTCTAGGGCTGCCGCTAGGGTTTACAGAGGATAAGTACAAGTTGTTATACAAGATAACTACATTCCTAGATACTAGCCATATCTGATAACTATACAGTTTAACATTCCCCCTCAATCTGAACTTCCCACACAAAGATTCAGATTGTGCCTATTTAAAACAAATGGCGTCTCAGCTAGAGGCTTTGTGAATATGTCCGCAACTTGATCCTTAGAAGATATGAACCGAACATCAAGTGCCTTGGCTGCAACTCGTTCACGAACAAAATGAAAGTCCACTTCTATGTGCTTGGTTCTGGCATGGAATACCGGATTCGCCGATAGGTAAGTGGCTCCTAGATTGTCACACCACAGAACAGGAGGTCGAGAGAGGAAGACCCCAAGTTCACCAAGGACTGACTGTATCCATATTACCTCAGCCATTCCATTCGCAAGTGCCTTGTACTCAGACTCCGTGCTTGACCTGGACACCGTAGCTTGCTTTCTTGAACTCCACGAGACAAGGTTAGGTCCAAGAAGGACTGTAAAGCCACCTGTGGACCGGCGATCATCACTGCATCCAGCCCAATCTGCATCTGAAAAACAGCTTATCAGCATGGAGGGTGACTTTCGAATAGACAGGCCCATACTGTGAGTATACTTCAAGTATCTCAAGATCCTCTTTGCTGCTGAAAGATGTGCAGTCGTGGGTGCATGAAGAAACTGACAAACACGGTTAACTACAAAGGAAATGTCTGGCCTCGTGAGTGTTAGATATTGGAGGGCTCCAACCATGTTGCGATACTTGGTGCTGTCATCCTGAGACAGTGGATCACCACTGTCCTTACTAATCTTCTCACTGGAGGACATGGGCGTCGTAGAGACTTTACAATTTTCCATGTTGGCGCGACGAAGAATATCACTGATATACTTCTGCTGAGACAGAACAATTCCCCCTGGCGATGACTCCACATGGACTCCAAGGAAATAATGCAAGGGGCCCAGATCCTTGAGAGCAAAAGAGGCTTGAAGATCGGCAAGTAGCTTGGTAGTAGCAGCAGGAGAGGAGCTGGCCACAATAATGTCGTCGACATACACAAGCATGAAAATGGTGACACTACTCCGGTTATAGACAAAGAGAGACGTGTCAGCTTTGGATGCTATAAAACCAAGTTGTTGGAGCCGAAAACTAAGCCGAGAATACCACGCTCGAGGAGCCTGTTTGAGACCATATAGAGCCTTGCGAAGTTTGCACAAATGATGAGGCACCGAAGGATTCACAAAACCAGGAGGTTGGCGCATGTATACCTCTTCTTGGAGAATGCCATGAAGGAAGGCATTTTGAACATCCAACTGACGCAAACACCATCCTCGAGAGACTGCAATGGAGAGAACTAGGCGCACAGTGACAGGTTTAACAACCGGGCTGAACGTGTCATCATAGTCCAAGCCATAGCGTTGTTTGAACCCCTTTGCAACCAGACGTGCCTTGTAACGATCAACAGATCCATCCGGTTTGTGTTTGATCTTGAACACCCACTTGCAATCAATGACGTTGACACGAGGAGGAGGAACCAAAGTCCAGGTGCCATTTTGTCGGAGAGCATCGAGCTCAAGTTGCATGGCCAGACGCCACTCCGGTGAGGAGACCGCTTCACGATGATCAGTTGGTTCCCGCAGGGCCAAGAAGGCACGTCGGGAGGGATTGTACGTGACAGTACCATCAATGCGTTGCAACGGTTTGCGAGTGTGATCACGTGTGCGCGTCGTCATTGTATGCACAGGTGGAGCAGAAGATCCGGTGGCCACAGAAGATCCGGGTGGAGCACATGCAGATGAGCGCCCAGGCGAATCCCCCTAGGATCCCCTGTCGGATGAGGAAGGCGACGCGGCCGCCAGATCCTCATGGGATCCAGCGCCGCCAGCAGCAACGGCCTGCTCCGCAGGCGCCAGGTGCACAACAGCCTGGGGCGAATCGGGAGGCACATCGGTCCGTGCAGGGGTGGTCCCCACCACCACGTGAGGCGGACGCGCGCATGCAGAAGCCGACACGGGAGGCGCCCCGGTCCGCTCGCCCGCAGGAGACACGAGATTGGCGGGGGGCGGAGACCCGGGCCCAGTCTAGTCGCCTGGTGCGCGGTCCCCTGTTGTCACGCGGTCGGCCGCCGCCACGTCGCTGTCGCCAGGTGACGCGTGATCCGAGGCGGATGCGGCGGCAGATCGGGAGACAGGATCAGCCTAGGAGTCCGTGGGAGGGATTTTCTGTGCCGAATCGGTACCTGCATCCAGATTAGTTCGAGAAACAGGTGCACCATAGTTCATGTGGTGATGTGGAAATAAAAGTATGGCATGTTCAGCGACACGGGGTGGTATTGGAGAGGGTTGAGCATTGGCAAAAGGAAAAATTTGTTCATCAAAAGTAACATCTCATGATATATATATACGAGCGGTAGGTACGTGAAGACATTTATAGCCTTCGTGATGAATACTGTACCCGATAAACACACACTGCTGTGATCTAAAAGCAAGTTTCTGAGTGTTATACGGGCGCAGGTTAGGCCAACATGCACATCCGAACGTGCGAAGGGATACGTAGTCAGGCTTGGTGGAGAACAATTTTTCCATGGGACTCATATTGCCAATGACACGGCTGGGTAGTCGGTTGATAAGATAGCATGCGGACAAGTACGTCTCGTCCCAAAAACGGAGAGGCATAGATGCATGCGATAATAAGGAGAGACCCATGTCAACAATGTGACGGTGCTTCCTTTCGACCGAGCCGTTCTGTTGGTGTGTGTGTGGACAGGAGACATGATGAGCAATGCCAAGTTGCCGAAAGAATGTGTTGCTAAGCTTTTCCTATTCCCCACCCCAGTCTGATTGAACACACAGGATTTTACGAGACAAGAGGCGTTCAACATGGGCAAGAAAATCACGAAACACATCAAACACATCACACTTTCGTTTGAGAAGATAAATCCACACAAATTTACTATAATCATCAATAAATGAAACATAGTACTGGAACCCACCAGAGGAGGTTTTGGTAGGTCCCCACACATCTGAAAAAATAAGTTCCAAAGGAAACGAAGAAACACTCGAAGATCTAGGGAAAGGTAGCTGATGTGCTGTGCCTTGTTGACAAGCATTACACACATGGGTCAAAGCCCGACTTGACGATGCTAGTTTATTGGACGCCAAAACATGCTGAACGACTTGTGTGGATGGATGACCGAGCCTAGCATGCCAATCTTCAGCAGAGAGTCTAACTGAAGATAGGGCATGAGAACGTGAAGGCCGAATGGGATAGAGCCCATTTTCACATTTGCCTTGAAGAAGAACCCTCTTGGTTGTCAAATCCTTCATAAGAAAATGAGTAGGATAATATTTCAGATAAGCATGATTGTCAGTGGCAAGACGATTTACAGAGAGGAGGTTCTTATCGGCATTGGGAACATGTAGTATGTTGCGAAGTTTAAGGTTGGCAGAGGGAGTAGGAAGGAGAGCATGACCACGATGAGGTATGTGCAAACCTGATCCGTCGGCAGTGTGGATGCGGTCCCTTCCAGGATACTTCTCCCTCACGGTGAGGCGGTCCAAGTCCGACGTGATGTGGTTGGTGGCCCCCGTGTCGGTGAACCAGGTTGGATCGCCGAGGATGGATGGCGGTGACGCAGCTGCTAGACCCGCCATCTTGGAGTGTTGGGGTTGGAAGGCGTGGTTGTAGCGTTGAGCACACTCCCAGGCATAGTGCCCGGGACCCCGACAGAGTTGGCACTGCAGACGTGCATCCCTGCCACCACCGTGGTCACCGCGGTCACCACCACGGTTGCCATTCCCGTTCTGGCGGTTGCCACCGCCACCGCCGCGGTCACCGCGATACCCGCCGCGGTTGTTGTTTTTGTAGTCACCGCGGTCACCGGAGTTGCCACGGCCCTTGCCGCGGTAGGTGCCCTTGCCGCGGTTGGTGGTGTTGCCGCTGTGGTCGCGAGCGACATAGTTGGCGAAGGAGCCACCCGTGTGGAGTTGAAGACGAGTCGTGTGATACTCACGGCGACACTCGAAGGAGATGGCATGGGAGTAGAGCTCGCCCAGCGTCATGACGTCGATGCGGGTCGTGATAGCCGTGATGAGGGGCTCGTAGTCGCTGTCGAGGCCGGTGATGAAGGCGGTGATGATGTCCTCCTCGCGCATGGGACGGCCCGCAGCAGCGAGCTGATCGGCGTTGGAGCGGATCTTGGCGAAGTAGTCGACCATGGAGAGGTTGCCCTTGCGGAAGTTCATCATGTCCATCTTGATCTGCACCACGCTGGCGCGGCAGTGCGTGACGTACATCTCCTCGAGGTGCGCCCAGATGGCACGGGAGGTGTCGAAGAGGTGGACCTGCTGAAGCACATCGTCGGTGAGCGAGGCGAGCAGGTAGCTCAGGATGATTTGATCCTGACGAAACCAGGTAGCATACTCCGGATTAGGGGCGCGCTCCCCCTTGCCATCAGGCGGGAGGAGGCGATCTGGGGTAGGGGTGGTGCCGTCGACATAGCCGGTGACGCCAGCGATGCGAAGGGGAGGAAGGATCTGAGCTTTCCAGAGAAGGTAGTTGGAGGAGGTGAGTTTGGCAGTAATGAGGCTAGCAGAGGGTTGGGGAACAGCGGAAGACGGCGGCGCCTGGAGACCAGTCGGCATGGGCAGAGAAGCAAGGGTCGAGGAGGTCATGGTGGCGGAGGAGGGAGAACCCATCGTGCAGTTATGCGAGTTGGCCTGATACCATGTGAAACAAAGAGAAAATAGATTGGATCGACACACCTAGCACGGTGGTCTCGTGATCATTATATAGGACGCCTCTAGGGCTGCCGCTAGGGTTTACAGAGAATAAGTACAGGTTGTTATATAAGATAACTACATCCCTAGATACTAGCCATATCTGATAACTATACAGTTTAACAATCACCACTAAGATCAATGATCAGTCGATCATACACATATACCTTTCCATTAACCTACCAATCTATACATGCATACGAGTATACATAATACTACTAATCATCGTGCACTAATCTAAACCTGCGTCATATTACTGGCAACCTTCTTGGGGCTTTCATCGAGCTCGACTTCATCGCTGGCGTGGGTGTCATCACTGGCCTTCTTGAATTTGTACCACCTCGCGCATGCCACGAAGTAGACCAGGTTTACAGCGGCGATGGCAGCCGTGACAAGGTAGAACAGGTCCACCCTGCCCTCGTTTAAGTCTTGAGCCAGCCAGTCCGGCCGCCCGTCCCGCCGTCGCGTTGCCCTGTGCACCACCGTCACCATCAGACCGCTCGCGTAGCTCGCCACCGCGATCCCCAGGAAGCTGACCGCCCCCGCCACGCTCCGCATGTTCTCCGGGAACTGCCGGTAGTAGAACTCGATCTGTCCGATGGCACCGAACGCCTCCGACAGCCCCGCCAGCAATTGCTGTGGCACCAACCAAAACCAAGGCATCAATGAGCCGATCCTCCGTCGTCGGCGCTCCACCGCCGCTGACACCAGCATCGTGACCACAGAGAGCACCAGCCCGACGCCGATTCGCTGGAGCAGGGTGATGCCACCCTCGCGCCCGGTGAAGCGCCGGATTGCCGGCACCACGAGCCTGTCGTACATGGGGATCCAGAGAGTGAGGGCTAGCATCTGGAAGATAACGAATGAGCCCTGAGGGATCTGGAAGCTGCTGGAGTTACTAATCCGACGGTCGGTCTGTGCCGCCTGGAGCACGACGTAGGTGCCCAACTGGGTGAGCACCACAGAGTAGACGATCCCTGCCGACCACACTGGGGTGATGCGCGCCAGGCACTTCACCTCCTCCACTTGTTGCACTGTGCACAACCGCCACGGGTGCACCGGCGTCTTCCCGTCAGCGCATAGCAAGTCCTCGGGGGTCCGCATGGCCGCCTTGTCCAGGCATGTGAACTGGTCGGTGTACGCCAACTTGGAGACCAGCTTGCTCCTGTGAGGCGGGTCGAACAACTCGGCCTCAGCGCCATGAGCTTGCCGGAGGTGGCGTTTGAGAGTGGCAGCGACGAGGACCTGGGCGAAGCTAGTGAATGGGCTGCCTTCGGGCCGAACACGAACGTAGAGGCGCGTTCCCATGATAAATACGGCGCATGAGAGGCCCATGAGCGCGGCGGGCACGGCGAGGCCCAGCGCCCAATTGACGTTGCTCTGGAGGTAGATGATGACGGTGGCGGAGATCATAATGGCGATGGTGAAGGTGAAGTAGTACCAGTTGAAGAAGCTAGCGATGCCACGACGGCCGTCGGCGGTCCGTGGGTCGAACTGGTCGGCCCCAAAGGCCAAGTTGCAGGGTCGAATGCCGCCCGCGCCGACGACAAGGAAGAAGAAGGACACCAGGAGCGCGGCAAGTTGTGAGTCAGTTGGGCCTTGACATTGTTTCCCTTTGGATGAGCTACACGTTGGAGGGTGGAGGGAGTGGAGGGCAGCTGTGAGGGTGAGGATGAGCATGCCGATGAAGGAGGAGACGGTGCCTACAGTGATGGTGGTGTAGCGGCCGAGGTAGGTGTCGCTGATGTAGGCACCAAAGACAGTGGCGAGGTTACTGGTGCCGGAGAAGACATTGAGGAGGGTGGCAGCTTTGACGCTGGGCATGTGGTATACCGTCGTCAGGTACACCAACAAGTTCGACAACGTCCCAATTGTACCAAGCTTCTCGAATGTCTCATTCCCTGCAACAGACAATCCATTTCAATGTTACTAACTTATTTCACTTCAATTTAGTGTATACACTGGCTTGGTAGGTAATTCAACAAACCCATCACACGCTATACTCGCTACTCCAAAATTAAATTTGAAAATAAATAACATTTATTTTTGTCAAATTCAACTGCCATTTAGAGAAGCATGTCCAAGTTGTTGGAATTAATCTTGACATGTGTGCACCTGCATGTGCGTTGCATGTTAGGCTACTCATAGTGGGGAGTATCATATACTAAAGATACTAGTGTATGATACTACCTAATGCATAGTATCATAGATGATCTTATTGATGGACCTGCATGACACAAAGTAGTATAGTATTTATTATCTTACGGTATCTACCTATATATGTTACTCTAACCCTCTCTCTCTTCTTTAATTTTCTGCCACATCGGCATGTTTACTACTCCCGAGTGCATGATACCGGCTAAGGCCAACTCCACCGCGCGACCCTATCCTGTCCGTCCCTGTCTGTTTGGGGTAAAACGGACAAACCAGACAGCCCAGCGGCAGACCCCATTTGGCATTTTCGTCCGTTTCGTGTCCGTTTCACCGCATCTTTGGACCAAAGTTGGTCTCGTTTTGGGGCAAAAGCGGACACGAGCCGGACGTTTTCTGCGTCCCTTCTGTCCGCTGTGTCCGTCTGCACATGGGTCTAGCCCACCTGTCATTGAAACCTGAGGGACCCACCCACCCACCCATCCCTTCTCTCTCCTCTATTTCCACTATTCATTGCACACCGCGTCGACGGCCGCCGGAGCAGGGCATGGGCACGGCCTCCCCGCCGGCGGGCCAACCAGCGCCAGCCTCCCGACCACGGCAGCCGCGACTGGCAGACGGCGAGCACGCGGGGCTGCGGTAGGGTGGCGAGCAGCGGCGCGCGCGGGCGCGGGCACAGCAGCTGCTGACGACGGCTCGGGCGGGTCCGAGTAGCAGATGGCGACCATGAGCGCGGCCCAGTCGCCCTGCCGGCCGAGGTTCTCTCCGAAGGGGAACCTGCCGAGGTAGAACTCGAGGATGCTGAGGCCGAAGCTCCAGATGTCGCCGGCGTCCATGTACTCGAGCAGGATCTGCAGCTCGCCGCCGCGCTCGTACATGCCGTGGTAGCCGCACCACGGCAGGGGGCTCGGCGGTGCGTAGGATGGCGATGTCGCCGGCGTAGCAGCGGGACGTGGCCCGCAGCCGCACCATCCACACCGTCCCGCCCGCGCCGTTGCCGACGCGGCGCACGCGCTCCAGCTCGTGCAGCGGGGGCGGGGATGGGGCCGCGAGCGGCTGGGCGGCGCCGTGGGGAGCGGTGGTCGGGTGAGGGAGCGGAGCGGGACGGCGCGGGCGGGCGGGCTCGGCGAGCGCATCACCGTGGGGAGCGGTGGTTCGGGAAGGAAGGGGGAGCGGGACGGCGCGGGAGGGCGGGCTTGGCGAGCGTGGCGCCGTGGCGAGCGGTGGTCGGGGCAGGGAGGGGGGCGGGACGGCGCGGTCGGGCGGGCGGGCTCTCGGCGAGCACGGCGCCCTGGGGAGCGGTGGTCGGGGGAGAGAGGAAGAGCGGGACGGCGCGGGCGGGCGGGCTCGGCGAGCGCGGCGCCGCGACGAGATTCCGCGGGGAGGGGGACGGACGTTTTGGGTCGCTCTCCCGCGGTGGGCGCCTCGAACCCAAGCCGGACACGCATGTCCGACTTCGTCCCCATTGCCACCCCAAACGGACGAAATCTGGACAAAACGAACGTCCGTTTCGGGTCGTGCGGTGGAGTTGGTCTAAGATACCCCACTATGGCCAGCCTTAGTGATCTGAAATGGCTAGGTCGTTGAGTTAGTTATCTACGTGAGTGAGTCCAGAAGTTGGTTAGTGGAGTTAATTATCAGTGGATGCATATGAGATGTTAGCTGCTTAGCCGGGTCGTGCACGTACGTGATGTTAGTGGGGCCGAGTATGGTGGCTGGTTAGCGCATGCGTGAGGCAAATCTCCTCTGTGTATATATATCACCTTTGAGTCAATGAAAAAGTGGCTGGAGAAAAGATGTAGCTTTTATGGAGCCAAGGAAGGTGCATCATTGCAAAGCCGTTTGTGATCTTCCTTGGTGTGTGTGTGTGTGTGCGTGTGTGTGTGTTAGTGTGTGTGTTTGAGTTTCATGTGTGTGTGTTCTTGTGTTGTGAGAGAACCACAAGAGATAGTTGAGAGAGGAAGAAATAGAGGCGCTGTGAGGATGCGGCGCCAGCACAAGTTGCATCAAGTTACAAACAAATGTCAATTAGTTTTGTCGACTTTGACTATAAAGGTTTCCGCTTGCTAATTGTTTGGAGACTAAAAGGCTTTGTGGACATCTGTCTTGCCCATAATTTGGCGGACTCTGACTAAAAATCTTTGATTGACTTTATGTAGAAAATATGATCATGAATTTCTTTTTAACAAAGCATATGTGCTGCTAATATAAATCGTTAAAATAGTTGTTGTGAATAATTTCTAGAACTTATGTCTTGCCTTCAAAGAGATAGATAAATTGATACAATCCCATTCCGAGTCTACAATATTAATGTAGAAAACAGAAAACCCAAAATCACCACCCCGGGAGAAGGGGAAAAGTGTAATATTCCACCACATAAAGTTCTTCAGAAAAAAGGAGGTTCGACTACCACATGAAAGATGCAATTTGCCCAAAAACAATTGCACAAGATAAACAAGGAATGAAAGTAAAATTGTTGGGATAGTGACTTGTCGTGGGAGAGTAGTATTTTGGAAACAAAATCACCTATTTCAGTATATAGGGGCATGGAGGCCAGTGCCTTTCAAATATGCGAATTATATTTAGGAGTTACAGAAACTCTGAAAACATCCCACATACATATAGTTGGGTTCTACATGTGCGTAAACTTTTATTTAAAATATTCTAATTTGTAAGCTACAGTAAAAGGCAAATGTGTCGATCCATAATATCATGCATATATTCATTTTTACTAGGTGTGTTTTTTTTTACGTAAAGCTATGTATTGATGATTTTATTTACTAAAATACAGTGCATGTCTATATATGTACAGATAAAATCTTTTTGGATTTTGGTAGCGTTTTTAAATATTGTTTTGAACTCTTGCTTAGAAAAACTAGGGGCTACAGTACTTTGCATTTCGTTGTCAAGAACGAGGAGGGGGTATACATGGCATGGACATGTACTACTGCATAGCAGCCTTTTTGGACGTGCTGGGTGCAAATCACGGTACCACACACACATGGCCTGGGTTGCTGATTTGTGGGCACTCACCCATCGTCTCAGCGAAGCAACGCAAAGAGAAAGAGGTAAACTAACTGAATGGCACGGCACGGCATGGCATGGCATGGCGCCCGATTCATGTGGGCAACTAACTGAATTGTTATCACCATCCGTCCCTACTTGTCCTGCACGTCTTTTTAGGTTCATTTACGATGGCATGAACAGAGTTTGTTGAGATCCAGGACAAGAAAAACAATAGGAGCAACAATGAATTCAGAGCGGGAGATCGAATAGAAGATGTGACATGTGCATGTAGGGAAAACAGACAGAGCTAAGATAGCTGGGATGTAGTGACAATCACCTATGACGTACGGCATGGCCTTCCATCCGCGGTGGTTGTGGTCGGGGGCCTCGCTGTCCCCGGGCTCCGATGACGGTTCGGCCTCGCCACCGCCGTCCTCCGACAAGACCTTCATCGTCGTCGTCTTGTCCTCGCTCATGGGCTTCTGCTCCTCCTGCTGCTGCCGCTGAGGCTTGTTTGCGTCCATCGATCACTAGGCAAGCACCAAGTAGCTGGCACACATATAAAATTTGAGGAGTCAGGCTGTGTGCCTGCGGCTGCAGTAGTGCAGGAAGCAGAGAAGGAGAGGCTGGCCGTATAAATAAGCCAGCTGCTGAGTATGGGATCTTGCTTTGAGAGAGAAAGATAAAGAGGCGTATACACGGAGGAATGAAATTTCCCTCCCCCTCTCTAACCGTATACATACAGATGTAGTACTGTAGAAAGCAACGGCATGAGCGGAGAGAGACCATAACTGCAGCTGGAGGCAAATAATTAAGGGCGCTAAATTATCTTTGTGCTCTTCATAAATATGAGATGTTTTCTGTATTCTACATGTGAGAGAGAAGCATCCCATGCAGATGATTACTATTTTTTTTTCAAAACAGAGACAAAAATCAATTAATTAAGTAGAAAAGAACTGTTCAGTTAACTAACAGAAAACCGGGCAGAAATCAAAGTGCAGATGATTATTACTCTAATTGAAACCAAACCAACCACAAATAAAGGAGCCCGGGCCACCCGGGGCAGCTCCATGTCTATATCGGTGAAGCGCCTGTCGTGCTGCCTGCACTTGAGTCATCCACCCACTGTGCACCACTACTAGTGTTGTGCACTCAATGTCCAATCAAGGAAATTAGTCACAAGAAGTATGCGGGCGTAGGTGTAATTAATTAATGACTTACTTGATCAAATAGATATAGGTGTATTAAATTAGAGTTTTGCTTCGGTACACCCCCTAAAAAAGTTTACAGATTTGGATGTAGATTAAAAGTGAATATTAGAAGTTAACCCTTCAATAAAAAGGATTAGATTGTTTCGATCTCTTGTTTGATCCATTGAGAAAATAGGGATTAGAATTAGATAAACATGAATGTGTGAGAGTACCTTTAAAAGTAACTTTAAGAGGCGTGTAAACTTTCAGGGGTGGTGGGGAGGGGGTACTGGAGCAAAACTCATTAAAGTAAGGAATAATGATACACAACTACCCATTTTAGACGCCAAAAAAATCGCTGTCACCAACAGTTTCCTGTTGTGATAAGTGTAAAAGATACTTGCCCCTTAGACAATTTGTTTAATAGATGTCTGACAGTAATTTCATTTTAGAAATCCCGTTTTATGTCCAATGAGTGACGGTTTAATTTGGTCGCCCCTAAGTGATGGATCCATGACAGGAGCTGGACCTTCTTTCGCACTTCGAAGTTCAACTTTGAACTCCCCTCCCAAGACAACACTCCATCAATTGGGGGTCATTGATATCTTCTCCGCGAGGCTCATCCATATGACTATGTCGACTAGGAAACACCATTCAAAGCAAAAAAATTAAATCGATTGTGTCAGGGGTAGAAAGAATGTGTAATGGGTGGGAAGAATGTGTCTCCCAGTTGGTGGTCTCCGAAATGGAGGTGTCACGAGTAGAAAGATTGTGTGGCCTATCAACTTTGTGCACCAAGATGGACCAGTTTTGCTTGTCCATGGTCTTAGTTGATTGTTCTTAAATAGGATTCTATGTTAGCCAATAGGGGCAACCAAAAATAGTTAATGACGCTTGCGAGATAAGTTATTTTTGTTTCATGGATATTACCATAACTCACATAATAGATCATAGTTAGTACGGTGCACATGTCAATGGTTAG
Organism: Triticum urartu; assembly: GCF_003073215.2. NCBI lineage: Eukaryota > Viridiplantae > Streptophyta > Magnoliopsida > Poales > Poaceae > Triticum > Triticum urartu. The sequence goes on from NC_053026.1 coordinate 33,280,161, forward strand.
AGAGGCACTACTACACTAGCTTTTGTTTGGCAATGTCAGCGATGTCGGTTGGGTGAATGTGGGGTGCCAAGGACGAAGTGGCACAATCTTTGAAAATGCATTAGTTGCACTATGGCAATGATGGACTTGAATGGATGCAGAACTTTGATGTGTGTTCTGATTGTTAAAGTAAAATGATTTGATGCACACCGTTAGTAAAAATGAATCATCGGATGATAGTAATGTTGTTGAGTCAAGGCATTGAGGTCATTATTACGACAATAGAACATTTGTAAGGAGAGCTTGATGAATGCGCACAGCACACAAACTTGCTTTACATTTTTGCTTGTGCAGTCTTCAAAACTTACTAAGGGGTTCATGAGGATAGCCACGAATCTTAGTTAGCACATTTCTTTTCACTGGTGGGCATACTAATATCAGTAATGTAGGCCAACGAACCTTATTTTTACTAGTGAAGCAGTCACTCATATTGGTAGTTTAGTACCATTGTGGGTCCATAGCAGATATCTTCTATTATGCATATTACATTGATGAGTTTAGATCGCCTCTACTCACCACTTTAAGATTCACATTATATATCATCACAAAAGAATCCTCATTCACGATGGCATGTCATCTCTTCCTTTACCATCCCATTTCATCTTCATGGATTCATCTACCATGTCTTGTTTGACTGTCTTGCTCAATTGAGCACACACCTGTATACTATAATATCCTCCTCAACTACTTGACTGGCTTGTATGCAATAAGATATCTCTCTAGCTTTCTCTATCATGTCTTATACTCAAAACACAACTCATTCAGGAATGATAGGCCTTGGGTACTTGAGGAACTAGTCATATACCTGGCCATGGCTGGAGCAGAATATCCTCTCGCACCATAGCATGGTCCTTTTTAGTCTGATTCGAAATTGTCTATGTTTGAAAGCATCTAATTTTACAGCAGGAAGTATTCACCTCGCATGATTCTAGGACAATAGTAGGTTCACAGTCAACTACAAGCGGAAGTGCGCTTTGTCGTTGTGTTCAATTTTGACAAAAATTAAGTGGAGTACACATCAAATTTTGTACATGATTGAGTTCGCAAAAAATTGGACACAAACATATGAAAGATTATGTGTGAAGTCCATGCAAAAATATAACCAAATCTCATAATTGCTCTTTAAAACCATTCATCTGTTACTAGACACTTGACATCGGGTTATTTTAAGATTATTTATTGTTTGAACTGAAGCTCGAGGCCCCTGAGTTACTTTGCAAGGCTGAAGCCTTGATGGAAAGGGGAATTTTCACATAACTATCACACACGTGTGTCCAATCACTTAGGAAGATTTGAATAAACCAACTACGATATCATGTTGATTCTATGAAATATATAGGACTGCAGCTTAAAGCCATGGTATTTCTTTGATGCACACTTTAATTGACCTTAAAGCACAATGAGGAGTAGAGGGTGGATTCAAAGACCACAATTGGGTGAACGGCAAGTTGTCCACAATTGGGCATTGAAGCGGCAACCATGTACACAGACAGTGTCTATATGTGCTCCTAGAAGTAGGCTTCCTCCTTCATGTGGCATGCATGGGTTAGCATTGGCTATTGGCGTTCGACTTAATAGACAGCCGACAATATATAGAAGCAGTAGCATGAGAGGAACAATTATAAAATAGTGTGCTAACAAAAATAGCGTTGGCCTCCTGCAGATGCCACACACGCTATATCGTGCTATATTTCAAATAGCATTTTGAGAAGAAAAAATGCCAGATATAGCCCAAAAATAAGGATTTCAACAACAATAGGGAATATAGTTCAATAATAAAGGACCAAACGATTTTAAGGTAGCCTAACATCAACAACCCATGGGCAACAACATAGGAAAAATTACTTACTCAGAAATAGGTGCCACTAGAATCTCCATTAATAAGTAATAATCTCTCCCTGTCACCCATGGAAGTACTTCAGCCAGCTAGCTAGTTAATAGAGTGATGACCTATCAGGTGCTACGAGTTAACGTGGCTAACTTGCAAGTTGAAAGTTTGCAACACAGGCGGACCAAACACACTAACATCTAGCAGACATTCTGATCCAACACACACATCATGAATTTGTGAAGCACAAAGAACTTGCATGTTGTCTCACTTGCATGCGGCGCAGCTGACTGCGACATCGTGCCATCACAAACAGGGGAAAACCGGCGGGGATGAAAGAATGCCAGTTGAGCTGGAGGAAGACGGGCCGAATTAGGTATTTTGCCTATTTGGGCTTGGTCAGCCTCGGGTCTTCGGGCTGATAGGCAACCAAAGAAATTAGAGTGCTACGCGCTATCCATTTTTAGCACGATATAGTATGCTATTTCGCGAATAGCGCCATAGCGAGCAAAATTGGCAAAATTTAGCGTGGGCTCTCCCCATATGCTAGCATAGAAATAGTGCGTTATTTTTCATTGAAAATGACTGAATAAAGAATTAACCTTCTGCTTTTATTGTGTGGACAGTTCTTCGAACGAGAAGATGTGAAAAGAATATGAATAAAAACTAACATTTGTGACCCTAACTTGAATCCTTTGTCATTTTTGAAACCTAGCTACTCCCTCTCGGGTTTTTTGGGTCCCCTTGTATTTAGGGTCAAACTATGACTATCAATTTAACTAATGAAATATAAAGTATATGTCACAAAAATTATGTAGTGTGATCCATCTTTTGAATCAAATCCAATAATAATTTTTATAGCATATATATCATATTTTGTTTGTCACATAGATGGTTAAAATTTGACCCAAATACTAGGAGGGCCGATAAACCAGGACGGGGAAGTAATAACTTGGAACAACAAAAACATGAACTCAAAAATGTACTACAAGCAAGGAGTGGTGATTTCAAGGCTAGCATGGATTCTTCTACGAGCCCTCAATGTTGTTGGAAGAGACAAATAAAATTCTAAACTTTTGTTCTCATACGTAATCTATTCAGACTGACCTAACTTAAACAAGAAGTAGGGCTACGTAACTACAACGCACCGGGACTACATATAGGAATTCAAGTTATGCGAACCAACATGGTCCCAACTAATTTGAACTTATTGGAGGGATGTTTGACTAAACTTCTTCTACAAATGTGATGCTGATCAGAATGGAATCAACTAAAATTAATTGACGGCCCGTTGTTTCTTCTTCATCCCAACTCTATCCAAACTTTTGTACTTCTGTAATCTAGTGGTGAGTAAACAGGCTCTCCTGGTTGGCACATACACGTAAAGAAGCCCTTGACAAATAATTGTCCAATAAAAGACTAGAATGGTTGGCACTAATTTCGGGCTCTCCAGGTTTGGATATGAATTCCTTAATTTTGGACACTGAAAACACAGAGGGGAGAGCACCATATGTGTGATGGATATTGTAGGTTTCCAAATGTTAGAACAATGTCTCAATGGGGCAATTCTTGCCCACTTCAATATGAGCAGCAACAGTGCCACAATCTACAATAAGGCAGTCGTGAGTGGAGATACATAGAATAATATGTCTCTATGATCTATATATAGTTTATATGTCCATTGACTAGAAAGGTTGAGTAGCACACCTAAGAGGCCGAAAAAAGCCAATGATTATGTATGTCGAGACACCAAAAAGGTTGATTGTTACACTTCCATTGATTGCCTTTGGACAAATGTTGATGATTTTGTCACATAAACTATCTATTGGGGAACGCAATATTTCAAAAAAATCCACGATCACGCAAGATCTATGTAGGAGATGTATAGCAACGAGAGGGGAGAGTGTGTGCATGTACCCTCGTAGATCGAAAGCGGAAGCGTTTAGTAACGCGGTTGATGTAGTCGAACGTCTTCACGATCCAACCGAGCAAGTACCGAACGCACGGCACCTCCGCGATCTGCACACGTTCAGCTCGGTGACGTCCCTCGTACTCTTGATCCAGCTGAGGCCGAGGGTGAGTTCCGTCGGCACGACTGCGTGTTGACGGTGATGATGAAGTTACCGACGCAGGGCTTCGCCTAAGCACTACGGCAATATGACCGAGGTATAAAACTATGGAGGGGGGCACCGCACACGGCTAAAGATCAACTTATGTGTCTATGGGGTGCCCCGCTCCCCCGTATATAAAGGAGAAGAGGAGGGGGAGGGCCGGCCACAAGGGGCATGCCCACGGGGGGCAATCCTACTCCTAGTAGGAGTAGGTTTCCGCCTTTCCTAGTCCTAGTAGGAGAAGAAGGAAGGAGAGGGAACAAGAGAAGGAAAGGGGGGCCAGCCCCCCAAACCCTAACCCAGTTTGGATTGGCATTGGGGGGCGCGCACCTCCACTTGGCCGCCGCCTCCTCTCTACCACTAGGGCCCATGAAGGCCCATTAACCCCCCAGGGGGTTCCGGTAACCCCTGGTACTCCAGAAAATGCCTGAACTTATCCGAAACCTTTCTGGCGTCCAAACATAACCTTCCAATATATCAATCTTTATGTCTCGACCATTTCGAGACTCCTCGTCATGTACGTGATCATATCCGGGACTCCGAACTACCTTCGGTACATCAAAACACATAAACTCATAATACCGATCGTCACCGAACGTTAAGCGTGCGGACCCTACGGGATCGAGAACTATGTAGACATGACCGAGACATGTCTCCGTCAATAACCAATAGTGGAACCTGGATGCTCATATTGGTTCGTACATATTCTACGAAGATCTTTATCGGTCAAACCGCATAACAACATACGTTGTTCCCTTTGTCATCGGTATGTTACTTGCCAGAGATTCGATCGTCGGTATCATCATACCTAGTTAAATCTCGTTACCGTCAAGTCTCTTTACTCGTTCTATAATGCATCATCCCGCAACTAACGCATTAGTCACATTGCTTGCAAGGCTTATAGTGATGTGCATTACCGAGAGGGCACATAGATACCTCTCCGACAATCGGAGTGACAAATCCTAATCTCGATCTATGCCAACTCAACAAATACCATCGGAGACACCTGTAGAGCATCTTTATAATCACCCAGTTACGTTGTGACGTTTGATAGCACACTTAGTATACTAATCGGAGTGTCCATGGCTAGTTAGCATCATATAGTTTGAGGAACAAATAGTCAACCCCTATTAGTTACACGCCCACCCACAATTTTTGCTTGAATTTCTACTGGTATTTATTGATAAATGTAAGAATTATTTTGTAATAAAAAATACATATGCTGTCAAAAGAGTGTGGAGCACATTTTACGTTGCATGTGTCCATCGATTGAACAAATAACTTTGGGTGATGCAAATTTAGTTCTCCCTCTGTTTTTACTTACCATGAATATTAGCTTTGACTTCAGTCAAATTTTGTAAACGATGACTATGTTTATTGAAAACAATTAACATGTATAGTACCAAATCAATACCATGAGTAATATTTTTTCCCATAATATATATTTATTATTGTAAATATTCATATTATTTTATATAAACTCGATCAAAATTTATAATGTTTGACTTAGGACAAAGCTAACATGCATACACTAGTAGAAAAACCCCATTCGTCCCGGTTGATAAGGGCCTTTTGTCCCGGTTTGTGAACCGGGACTAAAGGGTCGTTACTAATGCCCTAACCCTTTAGTCCCGGTTCTTACACGAACCGGGACAGATGGGCCTCCACGTGGCTGGTGCGCCGAGCCCAGACAGGAGGGCCTTTGGTCCCAGTTGGTGGCATCAACCGGGACCAATAAGCATCCACGCGTCAGCATTTCAGGGGCTGAGTTTTTTGTTTTTTTAAAGGGGGGGTTGGGGGTTTTGGGGGTTTAATTTAGATGTTTCATATATTGTGTTAGCTAGCTAATTAATAGAGAGAAGTGTCCTCTCTTATGTCCGTGCTTGGACGACGCTATATATACGTATATATAGAGAGGACTAGACACGCTAGCTAGTAAGCAAATAAAAGAAACAGAAGATCGTCATGAACATATGCATACAGAGAGAAGTGATATCGACCACCTCTCCTTCTCCGAGAGATTGATCGAACAACAAGTTCTCGTATATCTATCCGACACTACCGACTACATATATACAATAATTATCTCTTACAATATAATATCCTAATTATATATGAACACAGGGTCCACATAGTATTCTCCGCTTTCAGCGATCACGTGGTCAAGGAAGAATGCCGCCAATTCCTCTTGAATTGCTCGCATACGATCTGGTGCTAGGAGTTCATCCCGCATCCGAAACATCTAATTTGAACAAGGGGGTCAATACATACATATATATATATATGTGAATAAATGAAACTCAACACAAATGATGGTAATAAAATAAAATTGTGAATATTATTGCTTACGTACTTCATATTGTTCGTCAGAGTACCCTCGTTCACAGGTCGTGTGGCGGATGGACTCGCAAACGTAGTATCCACAGTAATTATTCCCGGCTTCCTGCCACAACCACTTTACAAGAAATAGAGGTCAATCAAACTGATAAGCAAGCATGCTATAAATGGTATTGATGAAACTAGCGCTTGAATCACTAGGAGATGCGTGGAACATGTTACTATAGTACTTACTTTCGGGTGCCTAAATTGCAGCTTCTTCGGCAGTCCCAGAGCTTTTTTGGTGAATTTTCTCCAAACCCTGCCAGACAAAGAAAACAATTACTTGATATATTAGGAAATGAACAAAGTTGCTGATATGGTGGATAATGATCGATTTAACTTACTTCTCGAGCATTTGAGTCATGTCCGCCCTGGGGACCTTTTCGTCTCGAGTCTAAGACGGTTACTAGTCCTTGCTCAAGCTTAATCTCTAGGAGAATATAGTGGAAGCTGCGCACGCATGCATAACTCATCAATTACATTACTATAACCTGGACTAATAAGGGAAACCGAATATGCACAAGACAGTAACACTCACTTGAAGTTGTAAGGAAAGAGTATTATATCTTTGTTTTCATTTATTACCAATGATCGTAGCAAGTTGGCCTTGGTATCTTCGGCACGATATTTAACCTCCGTTGCATCTATGAGATTTGTGTTAATGAACCCAATATCACCGATTTGTCTTTTCTTCAATTCGGCGATCTTCAATCTGCATAATATAGTGAGGATAATTATAAATACATGCAATGAAAGAGCTGACCTATATAGAGAGATTAATGACAGAAGTAGTACTACTTACAGACAGTAGCAAGTGACCATTGCTTTATCGAGGGCCTTTTGATTGAAAAACTGGAAGAACTCCTCAAATGGAACATTCAACAGTTCAATTCCAACGAGGTCATGCTCCTCTCTAACTCTCAGCGTCAAAGTATTCCTCCTCCTAGACTCTCTGCGGGATTTCATGTACCAATCATGGAATCTTCGCATCATCGTTGTTAGAGATCTTTCATCTTTGACGAGAGGCTTCCCGTACAGGTATTTGTGTTCCTCCACCTCCAAGAACTCATAATGTACATCGTCGGGCAGGTAATCTCCAAGATTGCTATAACCGGGCACCATCCTCGGATCATTAGTAGGCACCTTGAGCGGGGGGCACGATTGGTTCGCTTGTTTGCCGAGCTGGGGAATTTTTTTCCTAGCTCGTCGTTCTTTTAACCTTTGATCACTGACAATACTTCCTGACCGCTCCGCTTCGACAAATGACTTTGCAATAATGCGGTCATAGTTGCCTTTCGGCGGAGACTTTGCTGGTTTTTTCAGGGCAGCTAGAGTGCGCTTCGCTTTCACCGGACCTACCTTCTCCTCCGGAGGTGGATGTTTTTTTGCTTTCACCCCTTCAAAGAAGTTCCTCACTTCGGCTCATGCGATCTTGGCGTTCTCCTCCGGGGTCCTCTCGTATGGTAACTTCTCTGGAGTCTTCAGAGAAGGACCGAATCTGTATTGTCTCCCGCCTCTGGCTGTACTACTACACGCCGGCAGAGCAGACGGAGCGGCTGCGGCTGTCTTCTTTCCTTGCTTACGAGGCGGAGGAGAAGGACTATGACACACCGGAGCAGCCGGAGTGGCGGCGGGTCTCTTCCGCCCTTGCTGACGAGGCCGAGAAGGAGGAGGCTGGCTGCTCGGGCGCGCCGGCGCAGGCGGAGAAGGAGGCGGAGTGCCGCCACGCGCCGGAGAAGGAGGCTGAGTGCCCTGATCACTCGCCGGAGGAGGAGTCCAAGTGCCCTGACTCGCCGGAGGAGGAGGAGGAGGCGGAGGAGTCCAGTTCAGAAGCTTGATGAGCTCCTTCCGCCATAAGCATGGAGTCAATAGACAAGAACCCAGCCGAGTCTCCCCTTCACCGGTAGGGTAGTCAAGCTGGAGGTCCTCAAATCCCTCTGTTATTTCGTCCACCGTCACCCTGGCATATCCTTCTAGAATCGGACTACAGTGAAAAGTTGCGCCGGGTTCAGTAGGTCGAACAGAGCCGACAGCCGCCTTGACTTTGAAGTTCTGCCATTGCATCATAAGGTGGCAGTGTTGAGACTCCGTGATAGCATCCACGGGGTAGCTAGCAGGAGCCGTCAAGACATGCTCCGGCTGAAGCAGCTCGGTGGAAGCCATGCTGCTTCTCCGCTGAGATGGCGGGGTAGCTTCGGGGGTAGTTTTGGCAGGTCGCTTGCTGCGAGCTACTTCTCGTTCCTCTAGCGCTTGAACCCTTTCGTGCAGCGTCTGAATTTGGGCATGCTCCCTTTTTTCCTCCTCTCCTGGCATTTGTAACCACCTGCGTCCGAAAAACCAGCCTTCCACGAAACGGAGCCTGGCGTGCCTCGTGTCCGTCTAGGGTGCTCAGGATTCCCGAGGGCCATTGTGAGCTCATCGTTCTTTCTGTCTGGAACGAACGTCCCTTGCTGTGCTGCATCGATATAGTGCTTTAGCTTCTTGACTGGTATGTTCATTTGCTCGTCCGTCCAAACGCATTTCCCTGATATAGGGTCCAAGGTTCCTCCAACCCCGAAGAACCAAGTCCGGCAACGGTCTGGCTAGTTCATTGTCTCTGGTTCGATCCCTTTATCAAGCAGATCATTCTCAGCCTTGGCCCACTTAGGCCGGGCTTTGAGGTAGCCACCTGATCCCATGCGATGTTGAAGCTTCTTCTTTGCAGCATTTTTCTTGTTTGTCGCCGACATCTTCTTACTCTTTTCCGATGTCTTGTAGGCCACAAATGCGGGCCAGTGATCTCTGATCTTCTCATATCTGCCGATGAATTCTGGTGTCTCTTCTTTGTCGACAAACGCTTTCAGCTCATTCTTCCACCTCCTGAATAGGTCTGCCATCTTCTTAAGAGCATGAGACTTGATTAATTGCTCTTTAACTGGCTTCTCCGGATCCTCCTCTGGCGGTAGGGTGAAATTTTCCTTCAGCTCAGTCCAAAGATCATCTTTCTGCATATCATTGACATAAGACACCTCAGGGTCTTCGTTCTTAGGCTTACACCATTGCTGGATGCTGATCGGGATCTTGTCCCTAACAAGAACCCCGCACTGAGCAGAAAATGCTTCCTTTGTCCGGATGGGTTCAATCGGCATTACATCGCGCGCGATTGCTGTGATCTCAAACCTTTCATCCGAGCGCAACTTTTTCTTCGGGCCTCGTCTCTTTACCGAAGTTGTGCTTGATCCGGAGGGCTAGAAAAAAGAAGAATTAGACGAGAGTTAATTAATATGTGTACATACCAAAACAATGAATGCATCAATTATCTAGTCATCACAGGCTTAACTAATATATTTACCTGGCCGGACTCTGTTCGGTCACCGGAGCCGTCACCACGGGCTCCTTCTTGCACCAGCATTGGGTCACCGAAGCCATCATAATCATGTCTTTCCTCCTCCATTCTTCGATCACCGTAGCCTGCTTCTTCTTCACCCTGTTCTGCTTCCAGACCATCATTGTCGTTAAGATACGACATGACATCACCTCCGACTAAGATTATGTCCCCCAACACCTGTTCTTGTTCCTCGTCTCGTCTGAACTCCATTGTTTCTGCAAATATTACAACATGGCAATTATTACACAAACATGACATCATGTGGATATATTAGTGGAAAACGTAGACCTAGCTTATTCCGGGTTTGGGGTAGCCCCGGCGACGCTTCAAGGGTAGGGGCGCGGCGGGAGGGGGTAGGAGACCGACACCGTTCTTTTCTAGGGTTTGGGTGTCCTCGAGAGTTTTGGTCGAGCGAGAGGGCCGGGGGGTGCTCCCGTGGTATAATATTATCGGGGAGGGGGTAAGTCGAACCCCCCTCGTGTTGAAATTATCGGGACACGGGGTATATCGACGACGACAGACCAGATAAAAAAAATAAGAAGACGAAGAAGAAATAAAAAGAGGAGAAGAAGAAAGGAATAGAGGAGAAGATCAAAGAAAAAAAAGAAGAAAAAAGAGGAGAAGAAGAAAGGAATATAGTCTATTTTTTTCTTCTTCTCCTCTATTCCTTTCTTCTTCTCCTCTTTTTTCTTTTTCTTTTTTCCTCTTCTTATTTATTTCTCCTCTTCTTCCTCTCCTCTTCCTCTCCTTTCTTCCTCTTCTTATTTCCTTTTTCCTCTCATTCTTTTTCTTCTTCTTCCTTCTTAAAAATACATGAAGTAGTATTGCTTGCTTTTTTTTAAAATAATGTTCAAATAGAAATTTTAGAAAAAAGTAAAGGTTTTGCCTAATTCATTGTTCATATGAATATACAAACATTTGCATATTTACAATAATTAATATCACCAAAAAAAATCTATGAACAGAAAAAAATCCTAATTTTTCTAAAAATCTATCTTTTGCATATATACATGAACATTTAGATACATTAAAACTGAGCACATTCCCTGCCCTCCCAGATCATCAAGATTTCTGGCCGTCGGATGTTTGTTCCGGGTCGTTGCTGGCCGTCAGATGACTATCTAATCCCGTAATTAACCAATGGGCCGGGTGACCTAGGGAGGCTATTCCAGTGGAAAAATCGGTGGCCTCTGGTTGATTGGGCCAGGCAGCCTGTTTAGCGATTGGTGAAAGAACAGCCCACCAATTAGATGGTGTGCGATGTCGCTTCAGTTTAGGTCAGGTCAAGGACATCGAAGGGGCGGCAATCCCTCCCTTCATTCTCCCTCGCGGCCGCCGACGAATCATCGCGCCTCCACGACGTTGACCAGCCACCGTCTGTCTTCCTTCTCCAGTTGCAGCAGAGAGGGGCTCAACTCTCAGACCAGTGAGGCGTGACACCATTGCCACATCCGACAGCGCCATGGCCCAGATCTCCACCGATGCGGAGGCGGCGCTTGGAGAGGCCATCGGGTTGGTGTTCGGGCGGTGGACAGCGCTGCAGGTGGCGGTGGGGCAGCAGCGACTCCCATGCCAACGCTGATCAATTCAGCAAATCAATCCTCTACTGGTTCTATCCCTCAAGGGTACATACAGCTCCTTCAGCAATCAACATCCTCAGATAAATAAAATAATATGTTCCTTCTTGTCTCCTTGAGGCGGGATCCTGTAGTAAAGTTGATATTGTTTACTTTAGCATCTGAATTCTCCTAGATCTAGCGGCATGATCGTCAACTACTTGGCTTTCAGACCGGTGCAGCAAGAATGGTCTCCACTTTGTGGTTGCATGGGGCTCGAGCCTTAACGAATGATCATTGGCAGCGACCTAGGGTTTGCCTCTACAAGAACAATTCGACAAGGGAAATGGGGGTACATGTCAACATTCGATGGAGCCCGCTGGTACAGATCATTCCCTTCCCTTTATCTTGCATATAATCAGTGTTCTCTGCTGGTTTGGATTTGTCCTTTCCGAGTGCCTAGGATTAGCATTCCACAACAATCAGGATGTCACCCAGTTGATTGGAATTTTGAGCACAAATCACAGACGTGTGTTCTTTATAGGAAAATTATTATGTCCAACTACTACAGTGGATCTATCAATATATAATGAGTAATGAAGATGGATCTTTTTTATTGAAGAGATTATAATATATAAGAGGATATTATGTTCACAAAAAAGAGAGTATATGTTTTTGGTATTCTTCTCGGTCATTATAGAATTGCACTATTACTATCAATAGGTCAACTGGTTCAGCTTTTCCTATAAATTGAACAAAATAAGGTGAAGGCTTTGAATCTACTTATCTACTTTTCGTGTTATCAAAAATAAAAGATAGTTCTCTATTTTTCGTCGACTGATTTCCTTTATCTCTATGTTAGAATCTCACTCTCTTCATGTTAACTTATCAACGACTTGCTCCTCCGCACAAGATTCTGAATGACCCACTCTTGTGCAGGTCCTGACATTCAAGTTATTTTTTCTACTTATAATCTGATCATCATGATATGGCACACGTTGCACATCATGAATTAGTTACAAAGAGAAGATACCTTTATTTTTTTCCGACTGCCTCTTGAATGTTTTAATATTGCTTGTAGAAAATTGTAAAATTTGTATACATGTCACTAACTCATCTCATTTGTTGGTTTATTCAAGGACATCCAGAACAGATGTGTTACCTTTTCATTTCTGCAGCAGTAATTTGCAAAAAAAATTTATCTTGGCAGGTCATGTCTCCCATTTGTTCTCTTTAGCTTTTAAGCATAGCAGTTTAGATATTTTAATATTGTAAACAGGAATGGGCATGATGATTTAAATTTCACTATAAATCCATATCTTCTTCGAATGCGTTAATATATATAATGGCCACAATGGCACGTTCAATTTCCACTTATTCAAACGATCTAGCTTTCAATACAAGAAGAGACTTACTTACTCCCATGTTTGTTGAGATGCTCAGAAACCACACTGAGAGGGCTATTATCATATCTATGTTCAAACATGGAGTCGCTAGAGGTAACAGTTTTGGTTTTCAAATATACCTACAACATACATATGTTGCCAGAAGTATATCTACGCACATGTATCTTGTGTTTACTCAACGCTCACCATAACTGTTGAACTGCAATTCTTTGCCCAAGTAGCTAATGTCTCCACCATTAACATATGGAAATATATCATTACAGACACATATACATGCATGCATATACATAGAGTCTCAACATAGTGAATTCCCACTAATAAATCTGCTTCCCTGCCCTGCGTATCATGTAGTTGTGGAAAATATGCTCATGTGTGACATAAAGCTACCAATGTATGATATAGGGCATGAGAAATTTCTGTTTGAGTTAGGCATTTGATTTCTAACCTATTGCAAATTGTATCACAAGTGATGCCATCAAGTTTGTTATCGGAGTAAATAATCATATTGATAATTGATTTTCTTTCCTCATTTCATTGGTCTATTCTATCTTCAATTCAAGGGGAAGTTCTCTATAAATAGCATGACGATTTTGAAATTTGGCATCGTAAGGCTACGGCATGGAAGTAGCCCTGTTAACTTAATTCAACATGATAAGTATTTGTTTATGATTCCATATAATTACATCAACCCCTAACATTAAAGTGTAAAAATGGATGGGCGCAGCAACGCGCGCCATCAATGATCTAGTATATATACACACACACACACACACACACACACAGAGAGAGAACATATATACATACATATATAAATTTTCATAAAAATGCAAAAAAACAAAAAAAATCTAAAAAAAGGACATATAAACAGATATACACACATACATATACTCATACATATACATATAATCAGGAAAAAAACATCTATATATGTGCAAAAAAACAGGGAGGAAGAGGGGGGGCGGTGCCGGCCCTGACCAAAGGGATGAGAGGTGCGGCATGATCGGGGTAGGGGCACGGTTCGCGTCGGGGTAGAGGCGATGGCGGCGTGGTCGGGGAAGGGGCAGAGGCGACGGCGGCGTGGTCGGGGCAGGGTGAGGCAGAGGCGACGGCGGTGCGGGGCAGCTGGGGCGACGACGACGTGGTCGGGGCAGGGGCGCGCGGCGTGGTCGGGGCCGGCCGCCGGTGGCGTGCTCGGGGCAGGGCGGCTGCGCGTCAACGAGGAGGCAGAGGGCGGCGACGGCGTCGACGGGGCGAGCTCGGGCAGCCTGGCGGCGTCGTCGGGGCGGGGGAACTGATGCAGATGAATCTGAAAAACACGAAGTGCTTTCTTATATACTAAGAGCATTGGTTCCGGTTCGTGGCACCAACCGGGACCAATGCCACCCTTTAGTCCTGGTTGGTGGCACCAATAGGGACCAAAGGCCTCTTTTCAGCAGCCCAAAGGGCGGGAAGCAGAGGCCTTTGGTCCCGGTTGGTGGCACCAACCGGGACTAAAGGGGGGGGGGCTATTGGTCCCGGTTGGTGCCACCAACCGGTACCAAAGGCAGCCTTTCGTCCCAGTTCGAGCTACGAACCGGGACCAATGGCCTTGTGCTGGAACTGGCGCGGTGCGGTAGGATGTTTAGTCCCACCTCGCTAGCCGAGAGGCTTCGACAGTGGTTTATAAGCGCTGCTGCGCTGACCACTTCGAGCTCCTCTCAAATGGAGGCTTATGGGCCTAAAGTCACTTTATCTGCCTGTGGGCCTACTGGGCCTCCTACGGGCCTGAATCCTGGCCCATGGTAGGGTTTCTAGTCGTATTCAGGCCGTGGGGACCCAGTAGGTGGCACTTTTTTGTTTTTTTGTTTTCTTTGTTGCTTTATTTATTTTATTTTGTTTCTACTTACAACAAAATACTTAATGTTGCTATTTTTATTTTTTTCCAGTTTTTTGTGTTTTTTTGCATTATTTATTTTCTTTTGTTTCTTGCTTTATTTTTTAATTCTTTTCGCTTTTAGTTCAGAAAAATTATAAACTTTCTGTTAGTGCCATTAGTTTTCAAATTTGAATAGTTAAAATTTGAATTCTTTGAAATTTGTGTGAATCACAAGTTTGTGATTAACTTTACTATAAAAATAGTTCTTTTCCATTTTTTTGTTTTGTTTTTTGCATTATTTATTTTCTTTTGTTTTTTGCTTTTTTTAATTTTTTTGCTTTTAGGTCAGCAAAATTATAAACTTTCTGTTAGTGCCATTAGTTTTAGAAAAATTATAAACTTTCTGTTAGTGCCATTAGTTTTCAAATTTGAATAGTTAAAATTTGAATTCTTTGAAATTTGTGTGAATCACAAGTTTGTGATTAACTTTACTATAAAAATAGTTCTTTTCCATTTTTTTGTTTTGTTTTTTGCATTATTTATTTTCTTTTGTTTTTTGCTTTTTTTAATTTTTTTGCTTTTAGGTCAGCAAAATTATAAACTTTCTGTTAGTGCCATTAGTTTTAGAAAAATTATAAACTTTCTGTTAGTGCCATTAGTTTTCAAATTTGAATAGTTAAAATTTGAATTCTTTGAAATTTGTGTGAATCACAAGTTTGTGATTAACTTTACTATAAAAATAGTTCTTTTCCATTTTTTTGTTTTGTTTTTTGCATTATTTATTTTCTTTTGTTTTTTGCTTTTTTTAATTTTTTTGCTTTTAGGTCAGCAAAATTATAAACTTTCTGTTAGTGCCATTAGTTTTAGAAAAATTATAAACTTTCTGTTAGTGCCATTAGTTTTCAAATTTGAATAGTTAAAATTTGAATTCTTTGAAATTTGTGTGAATCACAAGTTTGTGATTAACTTTACTATAAAAATAGTTCTTTTCCATTTTTTTGTTTTGTTTTTTGCATTATTTATTTTCTTTTGTTTTTTGCTTTTTTTAATTTTTTTGCTTTTAGGTCAGCAAAATTATAAACTTTCTGTTAGTGCCATTAGTTTTAGAAAAATTATAAACTTTCTGTTAGTGCCATTAGTTTTCAAATTTGAATAGTTAAAATTGGAATTGTTTGAAATTTGTGTGAATCACAAGTTTGTGATTAACTTTACTATAAAAATAGTTTTTTCCAGTTTTTTTTGTTTTGTTTTTTGCATTATTTATTTTCTTTTGTTTTTTGCTTTAACTTTTAATTCTTTTTTGCTTTTAGGTTAGCAAAATTATAAACTTTCTGTTAGTGCCATTAGTTTTAGAAAAATTATAAACTTTTTGTTAGTGTCATTAGTTTTCAAATTTGAATAGTTAAAAGTTGAATTCTTTGAAATTTGTGTGAATCACAAGTTTGTGATTAACTTACTAAAAAAATGAGAATAGATGCGCTTATAGAGAAAATTCAACCTAAATTCATAGTAAATTTCTATGAATTTCAGAGAAATTCACTCTGAATTTAGGTTAAATTTCCTGTATAAGGGCATCTATTTTCACTTTGAGAGGAGCTCAACAAGGTAGAGAGGGAAGGGCTTATAAACCGGTGTGAGCCCCCTTCAGTTGGCGAGGTGGGACTAAACTCTGACCGCAATGAGGACCAACCCTTTAGTCCCGGTTTGTGGCACAAACCGGAACTAATGGTCATGAGCCAGGGCCGAGGAGCATTTGTCCCGGTTGGTGCCACAAACCGGGACCAATGCCCTCTTTAGTCCCGGTTGGTGGTACCAACCGGGACCAAAGGCCTTGTGCTGCCCCGCGTCAAAAGTTTAGTACCACCTCGCTAGCTGAGAGAGCTCGAGAGTGGTTTATAAGCACTGCTGCACCCACCCTCTCGAGCTCCTCTCAATTGTAGGCTTTCGGGCCTAACCATACGCTGTGTGCCTGTGGGCCTATTGGGCCACCTGCGGGCCTGAATCCTGGCCCATGATAGGGTTTCTAGTCGTATTCAGGCCGTGGGGGCCTAGTAGGTGGCACTTTTTTTGTTTTCATTGTTGCTTTATTTATTTTATTTTGTTTCTACTTACAACAAAATACTTATTGTTTTTATTTTTATTTATTTTATTAAAGTTTATTTTTAATTATTTTTCTTTTAGGTCACCAAAATTATAAACTTTCTGTTAGTGCCATTAGTTTGCAAATTTGAATAATTAAAATTTGAATAATGGCCTTTTGTCCCAATATTACGAGGGCCGAACCATAAGACATTAAAGCATTTCAAATGAACTCTGAAAAAGTTGAAAGTTGGCATGGTATCATAATTTTACCGACATAGCATGTGCATGTACAAAACGGACAATGGTATCATACTCGTCTGTTACAAAGTTGGCATGGTATCATCATAATAGTTGCGGGAGAAAGTCTTCACTTTTTCTTCGCTTGTGTCATTTGCTTATTGCGCCATAACCATGGATAATCTTCATCGTTTATCAGGATGCTTGGGTCAGCCTTGACTTTGAAGGGAGGAATTTCATGAAACTTTTCATAATCTTCAGACATGTCTGTCTTGCCCTCCACTCCTACGATGTCCCTTTTTCCTGAAAGAACTATGTGGCACTTTGGCTCATCGTATGATGTATTCGCTTCCTTATCTTTTCTTTTTCTCGGTTTGGTAGACATATCCTTCACATAGATAACCTGTGCCACATCATTGGCTAGGACGAACGGTTCGTCAGTGTACCCAAGATTTTTTAGATCCACTGTTGTCATTCCGTACTGTGGGTCTACCTGTACCCCGCCTCCTGACAGATTGACCCATTTGCACTTAAACAAAGGGACCTTAAAATCATGTCCGTAGTCAAGTTCCCATATGTCCACTATGTAACCATAATATGTGTCATTTCCCCTCTCGGTTGCTGCATTAAAGCGGACACCGCTGTTTTGGTTAGTGCTCTTTTGATCTTAGGCGATCGTGTAAAATGTATTCCCATTTATCTCGTATCCTTTGTAAGTCAATACAGTCAAAGATGGTCCCCTGGACAACAAGTACAGCTCATCACAAACAGTGTTATCACCTCTGAGACATGTTTCCAACCAACTGCTGAAAGTCCTGATGTGTTCACATGTAATCCAGTCGCCGCACTGCTCCGGGTGTTTGGAGCGCAGACTGTTCTTGTGTTCATCGACATACGGGGTCACCAAGGTTGAGTTCTGTAGAACTGTGTAGTGTGCTTGAGACCAAGAATATCCGTTCCTGCATATTATTGAGGCCCCTCCCAGCGTGCCTTTTCCAGTCAGTCTCCCCTCATATAGTGATTTAGGGAGACCTATCTTCTTAAGGCCAGGAATGAAGTCAACACAAAACCCAATGACATCCTCTGTTTGATGGCCCATGGAGATGCTTCCTTCTGGCCTAGCGCGATTACGGACATATTTCTTTAGGACTCCCATGAACCTCTCAAAGGGGAACATATCGTGTAGAAATACGGGCCCCAGAATGACAATCTCGTCGACTAGATGAACTAGGACGTGCGTCATGATATTGAAGAAGGATGGTGGGAACACCAGCTCGAAACTGACAAGCCATTGCGCCACATCACTCCTTAGCCTTGGTACGATTTCTGGATCGATCACCTTCTAAGAGATTGCATTGAGGAATGCACATAACTTCACAATGGCTAATCGGACATTTTTCGGTAGAAGCTCCCTCAATGCAACCGGAAGAAATTGCGTCATAATCACGTGGCAGCCATGAGACTTTAGGTTCTCAAACTTTTTCTCTGGCATATTTATTATTCCCTTTATATTCGACGAGAAGCCAGTCATGACCTTCATACTGAGCAGGAATTCAAATAAGATTTATTTCTCTTCTTTCATAAGAGCGTAGCTGGCAGGACCTTTATACTGCTTCGGAGGCATGCCGTCTTTTTCGTGCAAACGTTGCAGGTCCTCCCGTGCCTCAGGTGTATCTTTTGTCTTCCCATACACGCCCAAGAATCCTAGCAGGTTCACGCAAAGGTTCTTCATCACGTGCATCACGTCGATTGAAGAGCGGACCTCTAGGTCTTTCTAGTAGGGTAGGTCCTAAAATATAGATTTCTTCTTCCACATGGGTGCGTGTCCCTCAGCGTCATTCGGAACAGCTAGTCCGCCGGGACCCTTTTCAAAGATTACGTGTAAATCATTGACCATAGCAAGTATGTGATCAACGATACGCATGGCGGGCTTCTTCTGGTGATCTGCCTCGCTTTTGAAATGCTTGCCTTTATTTCGACATTGATGGTTGGTCGGAAGAAATCGATGATGGCCCAGGTACACATTCTTCCTGCATTTGTCCAGGTATATACTTTCAGTTTCTTCTAAACAGTGCGTGCATGCGTGGTATCCCTTGTTTGTCTATCCTGAAAGATTACTGAGAGCGGGCCAATCGTTGATGGTTACAAACAGCAACGCGTGCAGGTTAAATTCCTCCTGTTTGTGCTCATCCCATGTACGTACACCGTTTCCATTCCACAGCTGTAAAAGTTCTTCAACTAATGGCCTTAGGAACACATCAATGTCGTTGCCGGGTTGCTTAGGGCCTTGGATGAGAATTGGCATCATAATGAACTTCCGCTTCATGCACATCCAAGGAGGAAGGTTATACATACATAGAGTCACGGGCCAGGTGCTGTGATTGCTGCTCTGCTCCCCGAAAGGATTAATGCCATTCGTGCTTAAACCAAACCATACGTTCCTTGGGTCACTTGCAAACTCAGGCCAGTACTTTCTCTCAATTTTTCTCCACTGCGACCCGTCAGAGGGTGCTCTCAACTTCCCGTCTTTCTTATGATCCTCACTGTGCCATCGCATCAACTTGGCATGCTCTTTGTTTCTGAACAGACGTTTCAACCGTGGTATTATAGGAGCATACCACATCACCTTCGCAGGAAGCCTCTTCCTGGGGGGCTCGCCGTCAACATCACTAGGGTCATCTCATTTGATCTTATACCGCAATGCACCGCATACCGGGCATGCGTTCAAATCCTTGTACGCACCGCGGTAGAGGATGCAGTCATTAGGGCATGCATGTATCTTCTCCACCTCCAATCCTAGAGGGCATACGACCTTCTTTGCTGCATATGTAATGTCGGGCAATTCGTTATCCTTTGGAAGCTTCTTCTTCAATATTTTCAGTAGCTTCTCAAATCCTTTGTCAGCCACAGCATTCTCTGCCTTCCACTGCAGCAATTCCAGTACGGTACCGAGCTTTGTGTTGCCATCTTCGCAATTGGGGTACAACCCTATTTGTGATCCTCTAACATGCGATCGAACTTCAGCTTCTCCTTTTGACTTTCGCATTGCGTCCTTGCATCGACAATGACCCGGCGGAGATCATAATCATCAGGCACATCGTCTGGTTCCTCTTGATCTTCAGCAGCTTCACCCGTTGCAGCATCATTGGGCACATCGTCTGGTTCCTCTTGATCTTCACCAGCTCCCCCCGTTGCAGCATCACCGTATTCAGGGGGCACATAGTTGTCATCGTACTTTTCTTCTTCGCCGTCTTCCATCATAACCCCTATTTGTCCGTGCCTCGTCCAAACATTATAGTGTGGCATGAAACCCTTGTAAAGAAGGTGGGAGTGAAGGATTTTCCGGTTAGAGTAAGACCTCGTATTCCCACATTCAGTGCATGGACAACACATAAAACCATTCTGCTTGTTTGCCTCAGCCGCATCGAGAAACTCATGCACGCCCTTAATGTACTCGCAGGTATGTCTGTCACCGTACATCCATTGCCGGTTCATCTGCGTGCATTATATATAATTAAGTGTGTCAAAAACCATTACAGAACGTCATGAATAGATAATTAAGTGACCAAATTAATAGAAGTTCATCATCACATTAAAACCAAAGTACATACATAGTTCTCATCTAACAACATATAGCTCTCCAGAGCATCTAATTAATTAAACCATACATTGAAACTATGTAAAACATTTCAATGCGAAAACGAATGCGATCATAATCGCAACCAAGGTAACAATTGATCCAACGATATAATGATACCAAGCCTCGGTATGAATGGCATATTTTTTAATCTTTCTCATCTTCAACCGCATTGCATCCATCTTGATCTTGTGATCATCGACGACATCTGCAACATGCAACTCCAATATCATCTTCTCCTCCTCAATATTTTTTATTTTTTCCTTCAAGTAATTGTTTTCTTCTTCAACTAAATTTAACCTCTCGACAATAGGTTCGGTTGGAATTTCCGGTTCAACTACCTCCTAGATAAATAAAATCTATGTCAGGGTGGTCGGCATAATTGTCATAAACAATAAATGAACCAAATAGTTATAAAAAGATAATATATACCACATCCGAATCATACCCAGGACGAGGGCCGACGGGGGCGGATACCAAAACCATCGCACTATATAATAACAAGCAATAATAAAAGTAAGAAAATTAGACAAGTATCTATCTAAAGTAAGAATTTTTTTCTTTCAGAAAGAAGATAAGAACAAGAGGCTCACCACGGTGGTGCCGGCGACGAGATCGGTGCGGGCGATCGACGGCGGTGAAGACGGGAATGGGACGTGACGGGCCGCTAAACCTAGACAAATCTCGAGGAAAATGGAGCTTTGAGGTCGAGCTTCGAGAGGAGAAAGCTTAACTAGTGTGGCTCGGGCCTTTCATCGAACACCTCATGTGCAGGTGAGCTAGAGCACCACAAAGCCCTCCCCTCGCTGGCCAGAGAAAAACAGAGCACTGGGGTGCTCTGCTCGTGGGTGAGGGGTATATATAGGCACCTCATTGGTCCCGGTTCGTCGCATGAACCGGTACCAAAGGGAAGCCTGTGGCCCCAGTTCAAGCCACCAAGTGGGACCAATGGTGGTGGGCCAGGAGCGAGGCCCATTGGTCCCGGTTCGTCCCACCAACCGGGACCAAAGGGGCCAGACGAACCGGGACCAATGCCCCCACGAGGCCCGGCAGGCCCCTGGCCTCATGAACCGGGACCAATGCCCCCATGGGTCCCGGTTCTAGACTGAACCGGGACTAATGGGCTGACCCGGCCTGAACCAAGGCCCTCTTTTCTACTAGTGATAGTAGATAAAAAGAGGGGGTAGAGAAAATCTTGGAAATTAATGTTATATAAGAGGTTGGTAGTTACATAAATGCATCTATGAAGATAATTGCTATTGTAGGCCAAAAATCGTCATACTAAAGGACCGTGCCCAAGCCCCATGCCTGACAAACCTCAGAAATATGTCACTAGTGTTCTCATACATGCATTGACATGTATATCTGCACCGTTAAGCCAAAAAATATTCTTCCAAGAATATTTCCAAATTTATATTGATATTCCATCACCCACACCATATTTCCAAATTTATGAGTATATTGTTTCTATAGTCATGTTGTATATTCGCAATGTGGTGTGATTGATGAGTGTATTTTACATAGATATTTTCCTAAAGTTTAATCTTTATATTTCTAAGGCTTTTCTTAGAAATGTAGTTCAAGTTTCCCAATAAATGCACAAATCACATTGTTTTAGCAAGTTGTTGCAGGTTTGATGATAAAAAGGGGGAAACGGCAAAAATAAAGATCTACACAAAAACGAACATTTCCAAATATGGTAGTGTGCCAAGAGCCAATCCAGGTCGTAAGCGAAGCATCGGTATGAAACGCATGGTCAAACTTAAGCAAATTTGACTTAAACCAAAGTGAATACCTTAATTAATTTGAAACTTAGAAAGTATGCATAGAAGTACATGAACCAGAACCTAGCTAAGGCATTAAGTCATGTGGTAGGCTACTAGTGTAAGTATTACTAGCAGTTAAGTCTTGTTGATGTGATTTGCAAGATGACCCCGATAAAAAAAAAGGAATACTTATCTAAGCTTACTTTAAAATAAATAAATAAAATATTCAGTTGTCAAACCTAAATTCAGTGGCCGAACTAGCATCGTTTTACGCCTAGAGCTAAGCTAGCTTGTCTGATGCACTCAGTGATTGTATGTTTTGTAAGAATTGCAAAGGCTATTATTGCTAGGCCTAGGGCTATAGCCCCAATTGCCCTAGGCCTGTCACCGCCCTAATAAATTGCATGCATACACTAGGTACTCTAGTAATCTATTAGAGCAACTGCCAAAATAGAGATATTGGAGAAGTGGTGGGCTGGCGACTGCGGGTCTATGGGTTACGACTGATGTACCTTCTCTTGGACTTTCTCTTCGATTTTCCCTTGCATTGGCGCCCCTGCGTCCGCCACTCGTCTTTTCGCCTGCACCGACCCCGCTTGGATAATGTTTGGCGAGTTCTCAACTATCCCCCTCACCGTATTTTGTGCTTCCGCCAACGACCACGAATGGGACCCCCTGTGTGACCAAGGGCTCAGTGCCTTGGAGGGGAATCGAACAGAGATGAAAACCTCTAGCCACGCACGATCGATGTGGTGACGAGTTGCAACACCGATGTGGGTGTCCCATGAAAAAAAGATGAGATCGTGTCTGGGGGAGGTGGGGGGGGGGGGTAATAATGTACAAAAACAAAATAATTTTTTTGTGTCTCTCACCATCAAATGGGCTCGAGATGACCGAAAAATATAAAGTTGCAGTTTTACCAAGTCTGGGTGTGGTAGTGCACTCGAAAGCCTCTTCATGTTTATAAACGGGCCTCTAAAATTATTATACGGCTGCACGCGGAGTTGGATAGAGTTACGTGTACTACTCCTTGTTCGTATCCGTGTACTCATGTGATCCAGAGAGTAGAGTGAATGTGTGTTTGCTTTCACCGCACGTGTGTGCTCGTGATCCTCCTAGCAGAGCTGTCATTCATTCACTTCACTCCATTCATCTCACGCATGTAGCAATCGAATGGATCATGGATATATGCAACCATCTACTGTGTGCGCATCTACTCATCATCACATTCACACACACATAAACTAAATTATGGATATACATAAACAAAATGTATATACATGTGTGCATTCTATAGGTAGGTTGTCCATCCATCAATCATGTACTCATCAGCTAGTAATAGTCATCACTTACAATGATAAAGATGGTCATACGATTCTTTGATGCGCTGATCGATATGCATACCAGAATGCCTTAATTGCATTGCATGTATCAATCGATCTAGTACTATTCTCGCTAGTATATGGTATCAACTTTTCTACAGATCAATCGGTTTCGACAACTTGAATTGTACTAGTTGATTCAGATTTGCTACAAGTTAACAAGTCAAGTAAAATATCGATCGTGGATCTGTAGACATCGATGGATCAATCAATTGAGTAGTAGCAGTACATGGATTCATGGTGGAGAAATAATATCTACACACAATTAAGCTACGGCACTTCTTTATATGATTAAGAAGATATGAGGTCCTGAGTTAACTAAGATTTATTCAGCATGGTCAAGGGAGTATAATGAGTGGTGTAAGATGTGGACACAATGTAAAGAGCAGCCCGTAGAATGATACTAGATCTTTGGAACTCTACGTCAGCTCAATATAGGACTTTAAAAAAATGGCAGCGCATGTTGACTTACATGAATTGTCACACGATATATATGCATCCAAGTGACCCCGGTGGCCTGGACTGAATGCAGCCAAACGAACGAACCAGATTGAACCACACTTGCCGGCTGATCTCACCACTATTCTTTCCTTGCTCATACATTACAGGCTACAAGTTGAATGGCAGAGGCATAAAATTCATTCTTCGATGTTTTGTTTTCATAGTCTTTCAGAACAATAGATATTATACACCGCGTGTTGCTGCCGGACTATGTTGCAATTATTTAAGTGAGAATTGGGTGTATCAAACATTAGTATATGTGGACTGAAAGTAAACTATAACTTTATTGCATTTGATTATTCCAAGTTGTAGAATATTTCTTGATATGAGTAACATGCACAGTGCATGATGATATGGGTGTTTTCCATTGAATGATGGCATGGTAATTTGGTATAGGAGCATGCTATGAGTGCCGGGTCCATTACTCAAAAAAAGAAAACCAACCCGCGCCGGGTCCAACAGGTTGTGACCTTTTCCCCCCTCTATTTTATGTTTCCCTTTGTCCATTTTTCTTTTCCTTCTTCCCTTTTACAATTTTTAATGTTTTAATGCTTCTATTTCTTTATGAGAAAGAGAAAATATTTTAAATTGCATAAACATATTCTGGCATATATGAATGACTTTGTATGGTACTTTTTTGAGAAAACAAAAACATTTTAAATTGCATAAACATATATTGTGGCATATATGAACGACTTTGTATGATACTTTTTTGTAAATGTATGGACTCTTTTGTATGATACTTCTCTAGTCCATAGAAACCCTTTTAAACTACAAGTTGTACATTTTATTTCAAACATATAATTATCTATATTATATTTCCAAATTATTAAAATTATTTGTATTTACTAAATATATAATATTTTATGAATTTTCAGAATAAAATTAAATAATTGTTGATGGGCCGCACCTGCGATCGGACCATCTAGAGTCGTTTCAGGCTGGAGCTTGCTTATTGCATGCAAATAAGCGGCAAATAGGCTTTCCATAAGTAATAAGTTGTGGGTTCAAGTCCTAGAAATTGAAAGCAACATACTCATGTTTGAATACAAAAACAATGCAAAGCAAAGAAATAGACATTTAATGATAAGATAGACTAGATGAAGTTCTGATATGATCATGCGGTACTGATAGAATTAGAATACATGCATGCACTACAATAGATTTTTTCCTTTTTTTCTTTTTTTTCGTTTTTGCTGTTTTTCCTTTTTTTTTCCTATTTTATGTCTATTTGTTTACTTTCTTACTCTATTTAGATTTTTAATTTTTATTTACTTATTTTTATTCTATTTACCTTTCTTTTCGGGAAAATGCAAAATATATTTTAAAGGTGTATGAATTATGAACATCTATTTCTTATACTTATGAAAGACTTCATACAAACAATTTATATCAAATTTATGAATCTTTTAAAACACATGAATATATTTTCTGCGTCCAGGAACTTTTTTTACCAAGAGCTGATCCTTTTAGTTCAACTCATAAATACTTACTTTTTTTCTACTCTACATTATTTTTTTCCAATTATTAAACTAATTCATAAGAATAACTTAAAGGTTATTGAATAAATAACCAATTTTTCAATTTTGTCGAATGATTAATAAAAATATATGTGTTGATTGGACATAGGAGCAATTGGCTCATCTAGAGTCATTTCGGCGGTGCTTGCCTACTACATGTAGTAAGCCGCAAATAGGAGCTTCGCTAATTGCTGCAGAATTTATTTATTTTTAGGAAATAGCTGCAGAAATGAATCCCTAAGAATGTGGATCCGAAATTTTGACTTGTGGGTACACATACGGTGACTTCAAGGTCACGGGCTCATCCATCTATTGCCACTACCTATTGTTCCAACTGCTCGAACCGAGCTCTGTAAACGGACACCTCATTATCCAATAAAGAGTTAGAAAACTGTATCGTCCCTTGTAGTATAAAATTTAAAAGCATCATGCCATATTTCAGTCAGTTAAGAAAAATAAACAGTTAAGAGTTTCATATTCCATTTCAGCAACAACTGAACCTGTATCGAGTAGCTTGTGCTCCTATAAACAGTGGTGCTCAAAATCTTCACAACACGCAATATGTAGAGTCAGGCACAGTTTTTTTTAGAAAAGGAGGATGTACCCCCGGCCTCTGCATCTGGACGATGCATGCAGCCATATTATTAATTATTCACAAAGACCATATAAGGTAATACATCAATAAGCCTAAAACCATCATCTTGGCAACATCGTTGCTACTCCTATCCCCTTGATGAAGGCGTGCCGAATGTCCGGGCCTAATACCAAACAGACACCGCATCAAAGCCTAACATCTAAAGCCGGGTGTATCATCCAAGCCACTACCTGGATTGAGTCCCACGCCGATCTGGCACACTCCCAGTGAGCACCGCACGCTGCAAGGGCCGTCACCTCCATCATCCCTCGGTCCATCCTCATAGCAGAACTGAAGCACCGACCTTGCCAGGCCTCTTTGCCATCAACGCCACCATGATGCCAGACAACTTCCTCCTCCTGCGCGAGTCCATCTCCACGCATCAGACGCCGAATCTCCACAGCGCCACGCCGCCTAGTTCCGCCACCATCGATGTGTAAGATGAAGCACCGCTCCACCAAAGACGCTGTCCTCTGGTCCCTCGATCCCGTGTGCACCTCCAAAAATGACGCCCCCAAGGGGGAAACGACACCAGAGAGCCGCCGTCATCCGATCTACTGATCTAGGGTTTCCCCCGGAGGTAGCAGAGAGTGGCCTTGAACTTCTCCTCGGCGATGCCTTCAGGAAGGGAACGACGCGGACAGCGTCGCCATCGTCGGTCTTAGCAATAGCCAATAGCAGGTTTTCACCCAGATCTGATCGAAGACCTCCATCTCTCGTGCACGGGCCGCCGCCATCCTTGCCGAGATCTGGATGATCCAGGCCGCCGCTGCCAGATCTCAGCAAAGAGAAGTCCCCCCACCGAGACCCGCCGGCCGAACAGGGAAGGCCGAGACCGTGCCCGCAGGACCAGATCCATGATGGATCCGTGACCGCGCCGCCGCCCCGAAGCCAACGCCTCACGCAGCCGCCATGGCCTGGCCACCCGCTCGCACCGCTATCTGGCCGCCGCGCAGCACGACGCGCCCTCGCCAGGTAAGACCCGGCCGTGCCGCCGCATCTCGCGCTACAGCCGCACGCCGGGAGGAGAAGATGGGCCCCGCCGCCGCCGACGTGCACCGGGCTTCGCCCGACGGCGCCTTCTGGCGGCGGCGAGGGGAGGGGATGGTGTAGGAGACGGGCACGGGGTGGGGGCTAGGGTTCCCCCGCCGCCGCCCGCGAGAGCGACGCGGGGGTTGGGGGCTAGAGTTAGGCACAGTTGGAATCCTGAAAGTGAGCATCCAAGGTATGAACATTATCTACAAATAGCATATAGTCCAGAGATTTCTGAGAACTGTGCCTAACTCTACATTAGTTGCTGAACCACCATCCACATGATAATTTTAGTTAAAATAAGCACTCTTCAAAAAATTGGCCGATTCAATGATTTATCGCCCGATTTATCACTACTCGGGGAGTGACCGATAAGATTATGCCATATCATCACCGTTTATCGGTTAAGCCGTTATCACTCTGCCAAGCGATTTATCGGGAATCTACCGATAAATGGAGCCTATTCCTAGCATTATGTGCGCAAGAACTATGTTTATTTGTGTTTGTTGGACCTTGGTATGTAATATGTATTGTTAGTATTGTTTTTGTGTTGAATATATCACATTTTAGTGATGGGAACATGAGATTTGCAAAAAAAGGCCTGATTAATAGTCGATTGATAAAATTGATTAATTGGCTGATTTTTGATTAATCTCTACTCCCCAGCCAATCGAAACACTAAAGATAAGTGTATTCTCAACATTGAAAATAAGAGGAGATTCCAGCCGCAACAACAAAAATGCAAAACAATGACTCATGAAACAATATGAAATAATACTTATGGCGATATGAGATAAATATTGGAATTCACATAATGCCTGCTAGCTGACATAGCAATCAGCCATGCAAAGTATTTGCGGCTCCCCTCGAGCAAGGCATCATAGAAAATATTGAATCATCAAGGGCCAAGAATACGAATGGTAACCGCTGTACATGACTGAGCCCCTGCTCACAGAATGTTTTGCAGAAATTATGAAAAAAAACCAGTGGCAACAATGAATAAGATTAAAGGCGACATAAAACAAAGAACAGGAAAATAGCATTCCTCTCAACATGTCCCATCGTCAAACCCTGAAACTGGAGGCATAATGGTCTCATCACAGGAACTACCGTCGTCGTCAAACCCTGATAGTCCAGGTAAGGACTTGTAAATGGGGTGTACTTCTCAATTTTGGCATTTTGGACATGTTCTCTTGTAGTTGTTGAACTTATTATTTTTCATCATTTTCTGCAAGCAGAAAGTGGTAATGTTGTTAAGGTTGATACGTTTTTCTTCGCTGTTACGAGGTTGCGCACGAACCGTACGAAATGGTTAGTTTGGGATTTTGCCCATACCATTTTTTGTCTCTTTTTCTTTCTCTAGTTTGATTATTGTTGTTGTTGCAGTAGTTTTAATTCATGTAATCTTTTGTGTTTTTCTAGTCACAAGCCGATGTTTCAAAATAAAGAATGTGATGCCAGTGTTGGTTCTATTGCTAAAGCGTTTGTCCCCACTGGCATGCTCAACTCAGACAGTGCTGATGTTGTTTTATATTCTCTACGTCAGAAGTACTGAGACACTGACAAGTTGATGACACTGACAAGTTGATAGTTCCCAGATGGGTGACGGTCAGTATTTTGCTTTTTTTGTAAATAGGATGATAACTTGTTTTGCCAATTTTCTAACTATTGTTGTTCTTTATGCTACAAAACTGCAAGACCTATTATTGCCGGGAGGATGGTGTAATTGAAATGGCCGATTACAACCATGAAGACATTTTGGACATTAGGAAGACTTTGTTGTATACCTGCGCAACTAGCGATGTGTTTGATGTTGACTTCCGGGGTTTGTTTGGCATCGAACCCTATACGTGTGCATGGACTTTTGTAATTTTTTTGCAGCTTGTACTTCTCTATTAGTACTTTCATGAAATATGTATTTGAACTTATGCTTTGTGCGGTCTTTTTTTTCCAGGTGAGTGGCTGGATCTTGGTGAGCCTGACTACAGGTTCTTTGGTAGCCAGTTCTTGGAGCTCGAGCGCGTAGCTATTGATCTTAGCCAGGGGCGTTCTCACGAAAAGACAAGATCTGGTGTTATGAAGGGGCGGTTGGGAGCTCTGAGAGGTTTTACGGCTGCTTGTGCAGATAGCCCTACTACACCCAAGAATCCCATTGTGGAATTGATAGACAGTGATGATGATGTGTTTGACAAGATTGCTGGCGTTGGAAGAGTCACGAGGAGCGCTGCTGCCAAAGGTTTATCTCCCCTTGCTGGAATAGTGGCTCGTAGAGCTGGTGGTGCTAGGAAAGATCCCGCTTTGGATTCTGGCAATGTTGTAAGCACGAAGCGTGCGCCCAGAGCTCCTATAAAGTTTTGCTCCCCTGTGCAGCAGCTTCACCCTTATAAATTCCCTCACCTGGACAAGGCTCGCAGGTTGTATAATCTGTTGCTTAGTAATGAATGGCGTGAGAAGTATGGCGAGTGAGTATCTCTCATTATTTTTTCCTCTTCCTTTTCTTCTGTTGTTTGTAACTGCTAGATAAATATGGCCTGAACTGTTCCTTTTTATACAACTCGAACTGCTATGAATGCCTTATCTTGCTTCTCCTTCTTTTTGTTCTTGTGTGTGCTGCAGGAATACATTCTCAATGATACCTCAGCCTGATGGAAACGTAACTAACTTCAATGGGAATCGCATCTAGGAAGTTTTTTCACCTGGGCAAATGATGGAGGGTGATGTAATTGACTTCCTCATTGATGATTGGAAGCAAGATCCCGATAGAAATGCTGATTTCGCATCTGGGAAAAGGATATTGCTGAGTCCATATTTCATCACGGTAATCAATCAGATCGGTTTCTTTATGTTGAACAAGACTGTCTATTGTTTTTACGATTTTTAATAATACTTTGCTTGTTGATTCTTTTTCCGCTGTCTATTTTCTATTTTGGCTTTTTTGCAGGTTGTGCTTGATTGTTCGTTTTACGAGGATGAAAATAAAGTGTTTAATGTGGAGAGTGCAGCGAGAGATTTCAAGAGCTATGTTAAAGCTAATGAAGACTTGCTCAGTGCCGACCTTGTGAGATCTACTAGCTGATTTTTGGTTTTTATTTGTTTGTTGTGATGCTGGTTTTTACTTCGAATATTTAACATCTCTTTTTTGGTCATTTGTTTTTAGATCATGATGCCTCTATTCAAGCCTATGGTTTTATCAAAGGATAGGAAAGTGAGCCACTATTCCTTATATGTCATGAATCGGTACCGAAGTAGCGTTGACATCCTTGACTCTTTACCTTATCCGAAGAACCACTGTCCTTCGAAGAACACCTATCACAAAGACTGCGAGAAGATTGTGAGTGACATTTATTATCTGTACTGGATTAATATTTCTGCATCTTTGTTTCTGCTGTTTCTGAGACCTAAAACTGTGTGGGTTGTTTTGTTTTTTTTACAGATTTCTAGATTGGTCAAAGTAATGAAGGCTGTGTATGGTGATGCTCAGTACAATGCGAGCAAGCAGCCCAATTGGGAGCTGTTTGCAAAGAAACCAACGTTTGTCAAGGTTCCACTTCAAGGGCCGAATGAATGTGGCCATTATACTCTGAAGTATGCGGGATGCTATGATGGTGAAAAGATAGTTGAGAACATTCGAGATAATGACGTGGGTTTCTTGTTGAGCTTTTCACTTTCTGTTTTTGGCTTATTGTGCATCCTTTTTTATGTGTCATGATTTTTGATAATTTGTTTTATTGTTTTGCAACCACGCATTGTTGATTGGAACGCTGAGGATCTGTATAGAGTTGTGTTCAACCGTAATAACCATCTTATGGTGACGGAGCTTCCCAAGGAGGTTCAGGCTTTGGCTCCTGATGCATAGGATAAATGGTCATCATTTGCATAGTGAATTGGATAGTTGTGTGATATATCTCTTGAAAACATTGTAGGCTCTATTTTGTAGTGTTTGATGTCTTGTCGAGTACTATGTAATAACTAGTATATTTTGTGTTGTGTTTCAAGTGTGGCACAATGTTTCATCAGGAATTCGTTTTGGTTAAGTTTTTTTTTGTACTGAAGACTTATATAGTAGTTGAACTAAAAACAATTTTTTTCCAAGTGTATTTTCGAGTTGTTACTCAGAAAGTGAGATTTATTTTATTTTTATGTGATTCCATCCTAACTTGGACCTTTATAGTTTCTGTACTCTCGTTTTCTTGTACTTATGATATAGTTTTGTTAGTACTGATTTGAAGTCTCATTCAGCGTAAGGCTTTCAAAATTTTAGTGCCAAATTTCTTTTTGAACTTCTTGAACTTTAGTAGTTGAACTTCATAGTAAGAGTTAAAGTACTAGTTTAAATTAGCTACGTTTAAGAGATATTCCTATTAAGTTCAAAACTATTTCTTTCTCAATGCATTAATTGGTATCATCATAGCACTTACCGAATAAACTTAGTTGTACAGAGATTCCAATTGTGCTAGTACTTTTGATTAATTATTTATTGTTTGTGTTGTTTGATGCTAGTATGTCTTCTGTTGTGTTTCTTGTGATTTTTCTCTTTTTTCAAACTTATATTTTTTTGATTTAGTTTTTGGCCTTCTTTTTTTCTAGGCTGTGGTTCTTCTCTAGGCAATGTTTGGTATAATCCTAGCACTTGCTGTATAGACTAAGTTGTACTGAGATTTCAGTTGTATTGCCACTGTTAATTCTTAGTATGTCACTGTTTTAAGGAATGCGAACTGAAGCTTCCCGTTCCTTTTTATATATTTGTACAATGAACGTACCGTGTGTTCAACTGTACCAGAACTTTTCAGTCCTAGGATGCTACTGACTAGGAAATACGTACTGGTGTTTCTTTGCTTTTCCTGATGCAGTACTTAGTGAATTTCTAACAACTTTTTACCACGATGCTTTTTAGTACTGAATGTTGTCCTCGGCTGAAACTTAATCTTTTTAGTGTTCGTCTGAAACTAAAAACTAATTTTTTTAGCGTGATAGTACTACCGTTCATGTCTAAGCTGTACTGAGCGTCGAAGGCTACTATTTGCTTTTGTCCTTAGTTAGTCTGCCACTTTTTTTTTGTTTTTGCGAAAATATCATGTGTTATTTTTTTCTCCATGACTAGTGCTGCGTGGCAGCCATCAAGTTTCAACTTCAACCTACTTCAACTTCAAATGATGGATGAACAAAATAGGAAGCTAGCAAACTTGTTGGACGACATAAGCAAACGATGTACTTGATAGACATAGGCAAACTTGTTCAAACCCTGACACACATAGCATAAGGTAGCTGGTTCAACATAACGAAAGCAAACTACAAATCTGAAACAACAATACTAAGGACAACACAGCATAAGGTAGCTGGTTCAACATAACAAATGCAGACTTTCATGCATCTTCATCCGCGAAGTTGCAGTGGTAGTAGGGGTCAGCCTCCTGCTCTTTTGAAATATCCCAACCTGTCACGATGTTGTCGATTGTCTTCCATGACTTGTACGTTGCGTACGCATCTATTCCTGCGTACGTGATGAGGTTGTCTGGCAGCGGGCTGTTCCCCCATAGTTTGTGGTCTGCCCTATTCATCTTCTTCTTCATGCCTTCGTAGAATGGGTGGATGACGCCACCCGCAACATCGGCCAAGGAGTCGTAGTATTTTCTGGTCTTTGGATCTTTCCACTTGCGCTGCATGTCGATGAAGTTGTTGGGGTTGATTTCCAAACCAGACTCCTGTAGCATCCGCTTGTCACCTCCAATGCTAAAACTAACAAATGTGTACAATTTCTCCTCCCGCAGGAAGTCTTTGAGGCGCTTGGGCCTGCAAGGGGGGAGACATACATTTATAGATTAGTCTTCTTTTTTGAGGATTTAATTCTTCTGCTTTTTTTTGTTTTACAAGTGATAATCCATGAGGTAGATGCTTATATATTATGAGTCATGCATGAATGTAGTTCAGAAACTAGTACACAAAGTCCTGAAATTAAATTCAACTACACCGTGTTGTTTTTTATTTTTTGCTATCTTCTTTGCTTTACCAAATGCTTCACCAAATTAGAGAATCATTTTACCAGAGTCAATGATAGATGCGCTGCTTGATTCAAGTTTAGTTTTCTTTTTTGTTGAATAAAAGACCTATACCAGTGCTTGATACATCTTTGTGCATTAATTCTATATCAAGTTCAAAAATTAGTTTGAGAAACATGTGCATCAAGATATGGACCTATACCACTTCACCAAAGATCTTTTAATACATCAATTCTATAAACTATACTAGTGCATCAAGATCAGAATCTATGCTAGTTCATCAAGTTCAGAAATTAATTTGGTGCATAAAGTTCAGAATGCTATAAACTTTTTTTCAGATGCTAATCTGGTGAAACAATCCACTTCACAGTTTCATAAATGCATTTAACTTGATAAACATGTAATCGTGTATCCACTTCATAGACTATAGTAGTTCATCTAGTTGGGAAACAATTTTTAATTAAGTTTTTAGTGACTAGTACTGGTACAACAGATGAATGAACAGTAGTATGGGTTACCATTTTGTGGCTGCTGCGATGTGGTACACCAAGCAGAGTTCCTCGACGCATAACTGCAGGACTGCCGCCATCTGTGGAGGTTTTTCCTCGTCGGTGTACTCCACATCAACTCCGATGAAGCTCGGATACAAGCCGCCGCCCTTCATCCTGAGCCTGCTCATCATCTCGTCGGCCTTGTCTGGTTCGCTGGTGCAGACGATCTCCAGCGTCTCCTTGCCGTGGAGCTCAACCCCTTTGAGCGTTCTGGTGTACTCGCGCTTCTCGCCGGGGACGTTAATGTCGACGAGGTTGCTCCTCTTGTCCGACGTCTCGGCATGATGACGCTTGGCGGACGGTTCCTCCGCCATGGCCTTCCTCCGGCGACTGTGGGCTTTGGAGAGAGCCGCTGGAGGTTTGTGTGCAGTGGAAATGGAAGCGGGAATGGTGCTATGTGGGAACGAGGGAGAGATGGAAGACAATGGGGTTTTTTTGCAGTGCACCGATGGTGGTGTGTGGGAGGCGGTTCGTCGGGGGCGTGTGTGTAGTGGTCGTGGGGTTCGCCGTTTGCAGTGCGTCGTGGCAACCGCCCAGTGGGTGGCGCGGGTGGTGGCCTGGAAGAACTAACCGTCCAAGACAAATGTTTTTTACTGGTGCAATGATTAGTCTTGTCAAGCTGTACTTACGATCTGCTAAATCCCACTTGCACGTCTCTGTGGTTGTGATGATGGCATTTTGCACTGTTTAGGTGACGTATGGATCTGTGATGTTTTTCCGTGTGGATGTTTAAGTATTGTTTTTCTATTGAAGCCTTTATACACTAGTGTATGTCAAAACATTTTTTCAGTGCCCTGGGAGTTGTTGCTCAAAACTTGTACTTATTTTATTTTCATCTGTACAAACCTAAGTTAGGCCTTTATAGTTTTTGTATTCTCATTTTTACTGCACTTATGTTTTAGTACTGTGCGAACTGAATTGTAATTTCAAACAGCACATGGGTTTGAAATTTGATGTCACAGTGGTGCGAGTGGCCTGACTGATCCTCCTGTTTTAGTACTGATGTTGTATGTATGTTTGAACTGGTTTTTTTATAACTTAGGTTAGGGGTGGGGGTTTGAGATTATTTTACGAGCAGATCGTTCGTTGTGGTGTGGACAGATTATATATAAATAATAAATTTAGCAGAATTGACAAATAAATTCTATTTGAACTTTTTGAATTTTAGTAGTTGAACTTGTCAGTTTTTATATAAATAAGAAATTTAGCATAATTGACAAACATTATATATTTGAACTTTTAGATTTTTAGTAGTTGAACTTGTCAGTTTTTATATAAATAAGATTTTTAGCATAATTGACAAACATTATATGTTTTGAACTTTTTTAGTTTTAGTAGTTGAACTTGTCAGTTTTTATATAAATAAGAATTTTAGCATAATTGACAAACATTATATGTTTTGAACTTTTTTAGTTTTAGTAGTTGAACTTGAAAGTAATATTTAATTCTGTTTTTTAAATTATGTACATTTAACAGAAAGGCTATTAAGTTTTGTTCTTTTTAGAGGTTCATTGTTTTTGTATCATATTTTTTCCTTTTTTTCTTGTAGAGGTTAATTGACAAACATTTTTCTTGTGGTTTATATTTCTTTGTCCCGCCCTCTGGTTTGTATAGCTGGGCTTATTTGGTGGGGTGTTTTGTTGACGATGTAGAGGCTATTGGGCCGTTTTCCGGCCCAGATAGCTCGTCCGCGCGCCTGTGCAGTGCGTCGTGCGCGTGCGCTCTGGGTTTAGTCCCACCTCGCTAGTCGAGGGGGCTCCGAACCTGTTTATAAGCGCAGCCGACGCTCACAGTCGAACTCCTCTGAACACTTACCTGAGCGCTTATACACGGCGCTCGCTCTCTCTCTTGACCTGTGGGCCCTGGTCGACGGGCTTGCGTTGTGCGGATTACTAGGGATTCGCCCACGGGCTCGAGTTCAAGTATCTAGCATTGTCAGGGCCTGCCTGACCTTGGGCGGTCAATTTTTTGTTTTGGTTTGAATCTAGTACTTGACTCCTCCAGTAACTTGGACTATTACTTTTTGTTCTAGTTCTTGTTATTTGTGTGTGTAATCTTTTTCATTTGAGTTTTTTGCCTTCTTTTTGTGTTTGTTTTTGTGATTATCTCAAGTCTTCTGGTGTCATTTTCAGACTATGGTACTTGCGTGTAGACTAAGTTGTACTGATAGTGCATTCATAGTAGCGCTTACGGACTGATGCTTCTTTGTACTTTTATTGTAGTAGTATGTAATGTCCGATCAAGTGTACTGAGTTGTACTGACATGGAACAACGTTGTGGTGATTAGTTGCATCGTAACTAGTACTTTAGAGCAACGACAACGTTCCATTCAGAAGCTACTTTTTCAATTTTGAAATGATGGATTAACAACATACGAAGCTACCAAACCAAACTTATATAATGAGATAAGCAAAACATTGTAATTGATGACATAACTAAACTTGTTCAAACATGACAAGCACGGCATAATCATACTGGTTCAACCCAACAAGAGCAAACTACTAATTTGAAACAAGATAAAAGGCAAGCGGAAGTAAAACTAAGGCAGACTCTGATGTATCTTCATCCCGTAAAGGGGCAATAGGGGTGGTCGTAGAAGTTGTTAGCCTCCCGCTCTTTCGCAAATTCCGAACCATCTGTGATGTAGTCGATCATGAACAATGACTTATACGCGGCGTACGCATCTACTCCTGCGTACTCGATGAGGTTGTCTGGCAGCTCGCTTGTCCCCCACAGTTTGTAGTCTTCCTGCGTGTTGATCTTGTTCTTCATGCCTTTGTAGAATGGGTGGATGACACTAGCTGCAACATCAGTCAAGGAGTCGTACTCTTTTCCGGTGTATGGAACTCTCCAATTGCGCTGAATGTCGATGAACTTGTTGGGGTTGATCTCCATACCGGACAACTTCAGCTTCTCTTTGTCGCTTTCAATGCTGAAACCGGCAAATGTGAACAACTTGTCATGCTGCAGCATGTCGGTCAGGCGCTTGGGCCTGCAAGGGCAGAGACATTTTGAATATTAGCATTACTTTGATGTTTGAATTATCCATTTTTGTTTTGTTTTACAAGTGATGAATCCATGAATTAGTTTTTTATGTAGGATAAACAATGGATGAATGTACTTCAAAAACTAGTAAAGAAAGTTCTGAAATTAAATTAAGTACATCATGTTATTCTTCTTCTTGGATTATACATAGATTCAGTCAATGTTGTATGTTCCGCATTGGTACTAGTTTAGTCTACTTTTGTTGAAATAGGATAACACAGAACCAGTGCTTCACCAAGTCCTTAGTTTATTTTCTTACGAAAATAACATTACATCAAATTCAGAAAATACTTCACTACATCAAGTTCAGAAATATCTTTTTTAATACATCGAGTACATAGACTACTCTATTGTATCAACTCCAGAAACTACACTAGTCGATCAACTTCAGAATTTAATCTTCCGCAAGATTTTCCAAATAGTAATCCAGTGTATCAGGTTCAAAAATACATTTATAGTATATCTACT
Source organism: Triticum urartu (assembly GCF_003073215.2). Taxonomy (NCBI): domain Eukaryota; kingdom Viridiplantae; phylum Streptophyta; class Magnoliopsida; order Poales; family Poaceae; genus Triticum; species Triticum urartu. The sequence continues at coordinate 33,317,553 of NC_053026.1, forward strand.
TGAGAAAATGCAGTAGTGCGTCCACTTTTCACAAACCACACTAGTACATCTAGTTGGGAAACAAGTGTGATTAAATTTTCAGGATACAGTACTAATAAAACAGATAAACCATATGCAGGGCAAATGAGTAGGATTGCTCACCATTTTGTGGCCGCTGCGATGTGGTACACCAAGCAGAGTTCGTCGACGCACAACTGCAGGACTGCCGCCATCTGGGGAGGTTCATCTTCGTTGGTGTAGTGCACACCAACGCCGATGATCCTACGAATCCTGTTGCCAAGCTTCCTCCAGAGCCTGGAGATCACCTCGTCGTCCTTGTCTGGTTCGTTGGTGCAGACGATCTCCAGCATCTCCTTGCCGTGGAGCTCAACCCCTTTGAGTGTTCTGGTGTAGTCGCGGTTCTCGCCGGGGACGTTAATGTCGACAAGGTTGCTCCTCTTGTCCGACGTCTCGGCATGATGACGCTTGGCGGACGGTTCCTCCGCCATGGCCTTCCTCCGGCGACTGTGGGCTTTGGAGAGAGACGCTGGAGGTTTGTGTGCAGTGGAAATGGAAGCGGCAATGGTGGTTTGTGGGAACGAGGGAGAGATGGAAGACAATGGGGTATTTTTTCAGTGCGCCGACGGTGGTGTGTGGGAGGCGGTTCGTCAGGGGCGTGTGTGTAGTGGTCGTGGGGGTCGCCATTTGCACTTCGTCGTGGCAACCGCCCAGTGGGTGGCGTGGGTGGTGGCGTGGAAGAACTAACCGTCCAAGTTAAATGGTTTTTACTGTTGAACTGACTAGTCTTGTCAAGCTGTACTTATGACCTGCAAAACCCCACTTGCACGTCTCTGTGGTGGTGATGATGGCATTTTACTGTGGCACCGATTCGTATAGTCAAGCTGTACTTATCAGCTGCTTATCCCACTTGCACGTGTCAGTGTCGGTGTTGGTGGAGGTCTGAACTCCTCTACTGTCGTACTCGGACTGGTGATTGAAGTGTAATTGAACGTACCAAATACCAGCGATACTATGTGTGGTGCTAATGTTTTTTTAAACAATTTTCGTATTTTTTCAAAGGATTGTTTATATCAAGATAACCTGTGAGTATTTTTTACAGATAAATTAGATTTTCACCAGTACAGGATGTATTATATTCGCATTTTGCTTGAGGTAATTATTTTTATGTACTGATGGTCTTTCTGAATTGGGACTGGTAGGAGCAGGCATAGCTTTGTTTTTTAAAAATGATTTTTTTTCAGTCGTTCACGGTGTGTTTGTTATTATTATGCCTTTTGTACTGCCGACTGAGAGTTATCAGTACCGATGTAATACAAGAGTTTAAATTTTTCCTTGACATTTTTTTTGCTGAGTTACTGGTTGACAGTAGCGTTTTGCGTCAGATATATCAAGATAAGTTTTTTCAATTTTATTTTTGACTGCATTCAAAAGGATTATCAAATGGTTTAAATAATAATGTCACTGCTTCAGCGGGCACAAATCAGAAATTATATCAGTACTGATGTGTACTCTGCCTTGTACTGACGACTGAGAGTTATCAGTACTGATATGCTACAAGAGTTTAAAATTTTCCTTGACATATTTTTTCCTGAGTTACTGGTTCACAGTAGCCTTTTGCATCAGATATATCCAGATAAGTTTTTTCAAACGTATTTTGTGACTGCATTCAAAATGATTATCAAATGGTTTACATAATAATGTCACTGCTCCAGCGGGCACAAATCAGAAACTAAAAAATAACTTTAGTTCTGATCGAGAAATTGACGATAAAGCTAAATAAGTTTTGGTAAACGACAGTGTTTTGTGAAATGCTTCCTCATTGTGTGCTGATTCAACTGAGACTACAAGGTTATTTTTTAGTTGACGCAGCAGGATAACCACTATGTATTGTTCAGTCTTGAGCTTCTCCTAACTGTCCCCGAATGTTGTGCCTTGTCGGCGCTCTTTCCAGGTTGAGCCTTGGCAGCTTCATCGTCAGTTTCAGTTTCCTCGCCCCCGACACTGTCATCTTCATTGTCTTCGTCTGATTGGCTGTCATTCTCATCAAACTCTTCTTCTTCATCGTCTTCATTTGATTGCTTGGAACTCTGTACCTTGCCCTGTTTATGTTCAGCTCCACTGACCTCCTTGCCCACTTTGCACGTGCGGGCATTATGTCCGTCAGTTCCGCCACACTTGCGGCAAGTGTAGCTGTTACTTGTGTTGTCTCCATTGGTAGAAAGCTGGGTGGCTCCAATCTGCTTGTTCTTGTTGACAGTGGCATCTGTGCGGAGTGGGCATGTGCGGTAGTTATGGTTTCTCACGATGTTGCAGAATCCGCATGCCCTTACACCGAGGGGTTTGCCGTCCGGGCCAAATTCCACGCGCTTGATAGGGCGTGGTGGCTTTTTGGCTGCTGCTTTCGCAGCTTTCGCTGCTTGCGTCTTGCTCTTCCTCCCCTTTGTGTTTGAGAATATTGGGGGTTTAATCACCCTTTCCTGCTACTGCTGGTAGGATGTGCTATTGTCATGTCGTTCGCCTACAGCACCATCAAGCTCATGATCTCGCATGTGAGTTTGTCGGTGCTCTTGAGTGTGCACACGTGCAAGCTCCGGTTGCTGCTGCTCCTCTTCCTCGTTCTCAAACGGGTCAATAGCTCCCATATGGTTCATCTCGGACAACATTGTAGCAATATCCTGCTCAATGGCTTCATTGTCCGCGACACCTCCATTTTCAGCAGAATGCATGGTGTCGAGTTCTTGTTCAAGTTTGTCCATGACGACCCGCGTCCTTACCATTTGCTCTTGGCTTCTCAAGCTTTTTCTGTGCACCCTCATGTTCAGCGTCAGCAGTGAGCTTTCAATGCAGTATTGGGATGCCTTGTTTGACGCTACTGTCCTCAAGTCATTTCTGTCAAATGCTGGCTGGATGTTCGGGCGTTTGGTGTATCTCTTGAGTATGTATTTCTCTGGAACGCTTTCAGCCTTAATTATCTGCATCATGCACAGGACATGCACGCAGAAAAGACCTGTATTTGTTTTTGGAAGAGGTGCATGTTTTTTGTCATTTCATTCGAACAAAAACTTTGCAAAAAAAGTAGTACAATATGTAACATCTTTTTTGTAGTCCTCACTTGTGTGGTCCCATAGCCTGCACTCGCACTCATATGTTTCTCCCACGGGGTCTGCAACCACCTGGAACGCGTGCTGAGCCCACACAGACAGTTTTTGCGGGTGGTTGTAGCGCACTAGGTACTTTGTGGGCTCTTCCGTCTCTGTCGCCGTGAAGAGAGTGCTCAGTTTTAGCCTATCTCTGATCTCGCTGTACACAACTCGCGTGTACAGCTTTGCCATCTGGGTGTCAAACCCATAGAAGGTCAGCGTGTTTTGTTCCTTCTGCAGATGCAAGAATGATGACCAAATTGTTAGTTTTCTCGCAAGAAAAACTTCTAATAAAGTTTTTACTTTAGTAAGCATGTAATTTTTTGTCTTACGACAAGTGATAGAGCTATACCCGGTTACCCATTGTCTCCTGGTTCTCTGTCTGCCTCCTGGTTTTGACACAGGAGTTTACCTGGCTGACAAACCGGTGTAGGTTATGTCTCTCATTTACGTAGTTCTTCTTGAGCACATAGTTCATGCTCTCACTTTGCTATGTGGATGTCATTTTGGCGCAGAAAATTTCTTTGAAGTAGGCTGATATCCATTTCTCACGCTCGTTCCACATGCCCACCATTGTGGCATCATCGTGGAGGTTGTACTTATCCATGAGTCTTTTCCAGGCATTCTCAAACTCAGTTGGCATGAGGGGCTAGTTGAGAATTGATGTGAATTCATCCTTAAGGTCCTCGTGCAGGAAATACAGGTACGCGAGGTGTTCCCTGTACTTCTTCATAATGTGCCAGCGGCATAGCTTATGTACTGTGTTCTTGAAAACATCTGCGATCGCCAAAGCCATTGCCTGACACTGGTCTGGTAATGAGAAAATAGACTCGGAGTGGTTAGAGATGGTTGTGCATATATACCAATACAACTGACACAACATTTTTACTGTGTTATTTTCCTTTTCTTTTTTGGTAGGGGGGTGGTGGTTGGGGGTGGTTTTAGCGGGTGTACCTGTGAGAATGCATGTAGGAGCCTTCCTTCTCATGCACCTTAAAAATGTCCTGAACAGCTACTTGAATGAATCTGCATCCTCATCTCTTATCAGGGCAAAACCAAAGAATGTAGTCTGTAACTGGTTGTTAGTTCCGACAAACACCCCAAGTGGCATATGGTACTTGTTGGTCTTGTATGTTGTGTCAAACGTTATGCAGTCCCCGAAGTCCTGATACGCTCCTCGGCAGATTGCGTTCGCCCAGAATATGTTCTTAACTCTGTCGGACTCATCGAGTTGCATGTCATAGAAGAATTCCCTGTTTATAGCTTTCATCTCCCTAAAGAAATTGACAGTCTTTAGGACATACATCATCAATCCTTGAATTCTTTGCTTTCCTGCATATAAAAAGTTCATTGAAAAATGCATGTTGAACTGGCGTCAGGTCATGCGTTGCTTGATCTGTTTGTACTAACAGAGGAAAAAAGACGTAGGCGGTTTATGGGAGGAGAACAAGTTTGTACTTACAGGTTAATCAGGTCTTTGACATTCATTTCGAGGAAGTAGCTACCAGGGTCATCACTGCCCAGAATGCTCATGATTTGCGCGTGTTCAATGCCTTTGAACTGCAGGTACTTGACGTACTCCAAGATTGTTTTGTCAAAGTTTTTGTGGGAGTGCAAGAAGACAAGCATTTCTGCGGTGAGCTGTAGCCTGTGGTTGTGTTCCCAGACTATATCTTTTACGACAAATGTTTCATCCTTTTCCTTCTTCAGCCTCATTTTAGCCCCGCAGTTAGTTCTGGCTGTCGTCTTGTTACGCTGTCTATTTGCTTCAGACACCTTTGATTCATAAACTCCATGGCACGTGCAATAAAGGTAGGCTCTGGTCTTAAACTTGGGGCCTTCCCTGACAGCAAAACCAGCGTGCTTCGCATATACGTTGTAGAAGTTCTTAGTTTCTTCGAAAGTTTCAAACCTCATCCCTAGCCTTGGCAGAACATAAGCTTCAATGTCAGGTGGCTGCACACAACAGTGACAAAACAAAAATGTTAGATGGGGTGGTCACAGCACCATGGTATGGACTGTGCTTGTATTTTTTTTCCTATATGGATACTTACATGTGTATAGCTCTGCGCTGCCTCTGGTGTTTGTTGTTCTCCCTGGTTTATGGGCGCCGGTGGTGTCACCCTTGGCACATGCAGCAATGCATCTCTTGGAGGGAGCAACGATGACGAAGATCTCCGTCTCTCATTGTACGGACGTCTCTCCTCAGATTCATTGTGATGTTGCTCCTGTCTATATGGCTCATATCTTATACTTTTGAACCTGCTAGAGTGGCCAAAATTTCTGTCTTTTTGCCCTGGTCTTCCCGTCGCAACTGCTTTTGCAGCACGGATGATTGATGTTGATGGAGCGACTGGTGGAAGCCTTCTTGTCCTTGGCTTTTTGCATGCGCTGGGGAAGGAAAACATTTGTTGTTGGTGATATTGTTGGCCTAGTTGCAACCCAGTAGCGGCAAAGCTTGCATTCCCAGACATTGTTGTTTGCTGTATAGAAGGACCTGTCCGTGCTTCTGATGATTGCGGTGTATCTTCAAATCTACCTGTACTGTTGAAATATCCAGGCGGTATTTCTGGTGTTACCCAACCAGGTGGTGCCCCATGTCTGTTTTGCTCATGAAATGCTTGCTGCGTGCGCCGCCTTGCATGCTTCTGCAAACAACATTCAGAAGTTTTTGGGATTAATCTGGTTTCGTTTTCAGTCGAACTGATGAACGTTCATGTTCAAACACGGATGTACTGATGTACTGTTTTTTAGCACTGTTTTGTAAACTGGACATTGAACTCATGCATGACTTCTCATTTGTTCTTCTGTAACTTATGCAACTACACTAGAAGTACTCCTAGTTTATGTATCATTGAACTTACTGTGTAACCATGGCACTCTCTCGTCACTATCTACCTGGACTGATGCATATGTGCTATTTTTTTAACTTGAACTGAAGATAGCATATTAGATGCACTGACAGTAACCTCGACATCCTAATCGCGCATCAATGCATATACATTACAAGTACTGCTAGCTTATGTATCACTGAACTTTTTGTGTAGCAATTTTATATTATTTTTTTGTAACAGTTTTGTTACTCGTTCGAACTGACGCAATTACATGACTTGTACTCTTAGGAATAACAACATACAACTCTCAGCGGTAGCTGAACCTTGTCACTATACCTGGACTGACGCATATGTGTTATTTTTTTTAACTTGAACTGAAGATAGCATATTAGATGCACTGACAGCAACCTCGACATCCTAATCGTGCATCAAGTGGCAGGGGTGTCAATGAACTGATGCTAGCATTTGCAATGTACCATCGGGTTCTTCATAGCAGGACTGACGAACTGATGGAGTGACACAAACGTGGGGAGCAAACATTACCTCCAGTGTACTGTCTTCTTCTTCTACCTCTCGTGGGCGTCTTACTGGCATGTTCTTGCGAGGCGGCACCATTGACGCATCACCTGCTTGTGGTGGACGTCTGGCGAAGAGGTTCGTAGAGGAAGCACCTTGCGGGGATAACTGCCCCGGAGAAGGAGACCCGGCGACGGAGGGAGGCAGGAGGCGGGGATGACGGCTCCGACGATGGATCCGGCGACGGAGGGAGGCAGGAGGCGGGGATCACGGCCCTGTCGATGGATCCTGCGGCAGAGCGAGACAGGAGGCGGGGATCACGACCCCGACGATGGATCCGGCGACGGAGGGAGGCAGGAGGCGGGGATGACGACCCCGACGATGGATCCGGCGACAGAAGGAACGAGGAGGCGGCGGCGGATCCGTCGCCGGCCAATCACGGCGCCGCAGGCTCCCTCGCTCCGGCTGCCGCCATCGCTCGCTCGCCCGCGACGGCTGCCTCCGGCGGTAGGAAGCGAGTCGGATTGGGGCTGGGTCGGTCGTGGATGCGTCGCGCCTTATAGGGGGCGAGGGTAACGGAATAATATTCTGTTACCGGTAACAGAATAGTCCAGCCCTATTCGTCACCCTGGGTGAGGAATTCTTATTCCTCACCCCAACCGGACCACACACTTCACGAAAGACCGGACTTGCGGGGTAAATTTACCTCACGCATCTTTTTTTTTCAGGGATTACCTCACGTGTCATTATACTGCTAAAATAATCGGGAGAAACCCCACTATGGATCGTGGGATGGTGGGAGACTGGGAGGTGTCTGCCATTTTCCAAACCGTCTCTGTCACACAACCTGTGCACCGCCGCTAGCCCTGACCTGCTTCGCACTAGCCATGGCGGCTCCTCTTCTCTAGAGACCGGCAGGGCAGGCCACTCTATCCCTGCGGTGGTGGCTTTGCAGAAGGATAATAGGTCGTCCCACCAGCGGGATCCAATTCAGCGCAAGCGACGGAGCCAAGTCTGACCTCGACCTGAGCGCCAGGGTAGCGCTCGCCCGTGCGGAGGTGCTCCGCGAGGAGCTCTGGGACTATGTTTCTCTCATCTCCCATCGTCATCTCCTTGGTTGAAAGGACCTGAGATCTCGCTGGCCGCCAGTGAGCCATCATGGTATATGTATCATCGACCTCCTCTTCAATTTGTTCACTTCTCCTTATTCATGCGCTCATGAGCTCAAGCTTCGCCCCTTGCCTCTCTCGAACATTGAACATGGCCGCTTGCTTCCATCTACCCTGGTGACTTTCCTACCTATTTTTTATAGACTAATTTTATTTTATTTTTTATGTCGTCAAGAGTGCATCAGATTATTTGTGTTATACGTTTGGCATCTAAACGGGGTTGGTAAGTTGTGATGGGGCAATCACTTGTCAAGAAGTTACTCGTGCCTGTTGTGATGACAGCAGGACGAAATTACCATGCCATGTGAAATTTAAAATGCTTATGCTAAGGTCTCAGATTATGAGAATTTCTCCTGCCACGTCTGCCACAAAGCTAGCATGGCTGCGACCGCATCATGTAGCTACTTAGCAATTTTTCTTCAGCTTGTAGTTTGGGTACTGGCTAGATGGTAATTTTGTTGTCTAAGTTCTTCTCTTGTTTCCTGATTTTCAGGGAGATGCCAATACGCAATCCCAAAGGAAGGTACTTGTCTCCAACTAGTGTTGTTTCTTGATGTTGTTTCCTTAAATTGAAGCACGACTAATTCTTTAGTTCAAGAGTTCAATATTTTTGTTGTAGGGATCCAACTGAGCCTCACCTTATAAGTAAGCTCTACCTGCTGTCATCAATGATGATGAACTCCATCAAAACATCTATTTTTTCCTCTGAAGAATTCCCCTTTTGTGAATCAACTTTGGTTCTATGGCCTGATTGCCTTATCAAACTAATTAATTTTCCTTGCCCTTTTTTTGGGAAGCTATGGGGAGAAAGAACTTGCTCTAGAATATAGGTTTGTACCACGTTACATGATGTGCAAATCTCACTGCAAATACGCTTGTATTGTTTAGAAAAGTCCTTGTTCTTTTACTTAAGAGTCATAACTATAGAGCTAGTGCTCCTCCAAACATTATTGTAATGTTAGTACTTAATGTAGATCCTGGAGGTGCTGCTAAAATTTCCTACTAGAGATAAAAGAAATAATTTCTGGGATTTCTGTCTGTTTAGAGTGCATATGTGACTTTCCTATCATCCAGGTATGGATTTAAAGTAGATGTACCTCATGTTGGAGTTGAAGTAAATACTGCACATACTTTTTGTAGAGTTTCCTATCAATTTTGAGCTCCTTGTGTGTCACCAGTGATTTTTCACATAAAAATTACGAAATTATGTCATTAATTTCAGGTAAAAATTATATCACCAAAGGCATCCCCAGGCATGCCACTTTTCACAATTGAAAAAAATGATAACCTTTTAGTCCTCAACAAACGTATTGATGAACTTTCACAATTAGTAATGCAAATTAGCGGCTGCTTTACTTTTCTTGTTTTCTACTGCAATCTGCAAGGAACTCAAAAGATAGTTGTACATTTGCTCACCTGCATCCTGGTCCATATATTGTTTGGGCAATGTAGAATGTCAGAACTTGCTGTTTTTTACAGGTTTGAATAGAAATTCATCAACACATTTTTTTGGGGACTAGAAAATTATCAATCAATTGGATGCCGAATTTTGTAATTCAGGAATAGATGACTCTCCATGCTCTCATATGAACGTGTTTCTAGATCTTCTGGCTCTGTTATGCATGGATCTAACTAGAAGCTTCATTTAGTTGGCATGCCATTGTTTTCAGTTTGAGATTCATGATGTTACTACTTGTTCTATACAGATAAAAAAAATTTATGTGTATATGGGCATTTCCAGTTTCTACCTTAAATATTTGTTTTATTTTCAACCTTAGAAGTTGGTACTTTGAATAATTCTTATTTCCATTTTTCTGGCTGGGTTGTTGTCTTCAGAATACCATTTTTTGTTTAGAATGTTTTCACTAAAGGAAATTTTAATGAAAAACCCCACAGTTTTATTTCTTACTCCAGTTATCTATGTGTTGATTTCTTGTTTGAAACTGTTGGGTATTCATATTAACAAAGCTCCAGATGTTTGACCCATCAGCATTGTGCTATAGGGTTTTCAACTTTTCATGCATGTTCCTTGGCATAAGATGAGATAAGCACTCTTTCATTTTAGGTGGTAACTTAATAAAGTGATTCAGTATGAACTAATGGAGTACATGGGTGTTGTACAGATGCAGAAGTATCAAGGACTGCGCCGGGAGGAAGCACATGGTGCTATATTGCGGTAATAGCGGGATCATGTCACCTATGAGAACAAGCACAACCACAAGCACGTGCAGCTGCTCAACCTGTTGATGATCGCCGCGAATTTAGAAGCCCAACTGAACCTGCCAGTGCCATAAGATGTTGAAGAACTCTATATTTCTATGTCATGAATTGAACATGTCATTCAGCTCTTCTCTGGTTCTTCAGTCTGACAAATAGCAAAATTTGTAACAATATGGCAAAGATTTCACCGCCATCTTTTTCATGATGTATAGTGAATACTTGATTGGGGCGCAATGCATTTACCTATTGAAATATTCTATCGATAAAATCGTTCCGTGTGAGAGCTTGTCAAATTTCCTTGTAGAAGTACCACTGGAAATTTGTTCTAATTTGTGTACTTCAGCAGATTGTGATAGGCTTGTCATTGTCAACAAGTATCTTTGTTGACTGTATCCGAGAAAATTTATGTTTATTTCTTGGATTAAGATATTCCTTCTGTTTGTATCTTCCTCTAGTATTTTGCCTGATGGTTGTCTACCGAATCATCTTGACAGTTATAGACCACAAACAAAAAGATTGCTGATATGCCAATTCAGAATGCACGATATTCTCTTAATACTATCAATGTGAAGGAACTCCTTTCTTCTCAGTTCTCGTCTTCAGCATTCTCCGCGAGGTAAGTTCTATCCGTTTGATTCTGTGGCTCTATTGGAGTAATTAGAATATGACAGTATGTTTCTTTATTCTGCTCTGACATGATAGTATATGTCTTGGTAAATACGTATCTCTGAATCTTGAAACTCTGAAATTCTCGGATTCCAGTGCAAATTCAGTGAAAAAAGTGCATGCCAAAATAAGATGCAGTACACTATATTAAGAAGTAAAGTTCATGCATACACCAAAATCCATCCAAATTAACTCAGAAATTCTCTGAATTTTTAGTATACCACGTAAACTACAGTACGCAAATAACTTAACAAATTTCTTTGAGCTGCAAAATAACTCAACTAATCAGGATTTCCTCTAGCTCAGAAACCTCCTATCTGGCAAAAGAATCATTGCCGGCCCCAATATCAATCACCTCTTCTGTCCTGGTGGGATCATCTTCGGAATTCTTCGCCCCTGCAGGGGTCATCTTTAGTCTTTTCACATATACACACAGTAGGGTTGGCACAGAATTCGCCTCTTTGTGGCATGATTTCCATGGAATGTCCCATAGATACTTTTTGGACTACTCACACCTGTGATGAGAATTCGCCCCATGACATATATCCCATGTTTGTAAATAAGGTGTAGAGTTTTTTAACATTTTTCCGTGACAATATATCTCAAGCGAAAAGCAGTGTCATAATTCAAAATGAACCAAGAGATATAGCTAACAGGGATTTGCAATGAAACAACAGAAGCATCAGAGCATCACCTTGGTCCAGCAATAGCAAGTATTCTGGCCATGTTGCCATTATTGTCAGAATCACTTCTATCACAGAAAATGAAATCAATTGAAGTCATGAGAGATGAGTGTGCCCAAATGGAGTCAACTCATCTTTACTTGACAATGATCCTTCTGTATGGAAATATGGAAAGAGTGCTCTGAGGGTAGGTAAAGTATCTTCTTCACCTCGCTACAAGCAGCATAAATATGGACATTGCTTCTGTGGCCTAATGCTCCCAACAGCAGCCCTCCCTCGTTAGGAGTTAGTGGGCAGGGCACATACCTTGCCTTCTTCCTTTTCTCTTGGTTATTTGTCTCAGATCTGAACACAAAAAGTTGGCGATAGGTAGCTTTACCTCACTATCAAAGTATTGAGACCTGAAATTGTTCATACATGCAAGGTTTACATCGCTTCCAAATGGCACCTTGATCTCAGCTCTCCTTTTCTCTGCCATAGTAACACCTTAAAAGGCAAGCATATCACTTCAAATCTGCCATAAAGCCATGGAACATATATTGATAAAAAAACAAAAGCATAATGATGCATGCTGCAATATTTTACAAACAAAATATTATTCATTTCTTCTTTATTTTTAATTAATTAGCCTTCATAAGTTTGGTGCTCCATTATCTTTTAGTTATAAACTGACAGGCTCTGAAAGACAACTAAGTAGTAATCACTAAATTGTACTGGCATTAGCTGCTCTAGGATAAATAAAATCCATGCTTCATTCTTTCCAAAAGAGTGAAGCGGGGAGTATTCTCAAACTAGAAATGTTAAAACAAAGTTTCTTAGTGGAAAATATTTGGCGGTGATCACAATTAGCATATGAGAAGAAAGTAAACATTGAGACAGAGTCCATGCCTCTTCTATTTTCGGATGAACTAATAAGTCAAACATTGTTTATAAAATCAACTAGTGCGTACAAGTAGTTAAACACTTTTTATACGATTATGTACACACACATAAACCTTCAGCTGCAAAATAATGACCCTCAACATAAAAGCAAATATTTTATCCCAAAAACATATGAAAGAACATACAGTCAAGGGATGGGTGGTTTTAGCCCAAAAAAGACAAAAATAATACTGAATTAATTTTGATAGTGCATCAACAGGAGGTAGATTGAGATGTAATCCCATGGAAACCCGTAGTCAAATAGTTTTTGAACAGTCCAACAGTACAAATGCTTCTGAAACCAAAGAGAAACAATCAGCACGACAACAATTAAGCACTAGGTTAATGTCAAAACTCATGTAAATTCTCATTGGTAGCAGAAACCTGAATACCTTGGATCACTTTATTTGTTGCAACGTAGAGAGTTGGTGCATTTAATCACTTTCAACTCATTAGACAAAATTTGTATCTCTCCAGTAGCAGTCCACTTTTTTCACCATGAAAACACTATTTCAGAGCAGCAATAATACTGAACTTTGATACCCAAATAACAAAGGTACCTGCAGGTTTTTGAAGCAAAGATCTCATGTTTTCCCAACTCTAACTACATTTACACATTTTGCAGAAAAGGGAGGGGGGAATATTGAAGTTACTACACGACAATAATCTTAGCAGTGGCATGGTGCCTAAACAACAATTTTTTTTTTACAAAATACTCTTGTCAATTCTACATGAGGAAGTAACAAAGACCTCCTCGGGCACTATTCATGCGACATTGGTGAGGGGAAAGACGAGTGCCGTCGCAAGGGAAAGTGGAGGTGGAAAGTCCAAGAGGAGGTCGTGGGGGCAGTGGCAGGAATCGAAGCAGGCAGTGGCGTTGTGTGTGTGTGTGTGAGAGAGAGAGAGAGAGAGAGAGAGAGAGAGAGAGAGAGAGAGAGAGAGAGAGAGAGAGAG